>NC_092279.1:23021684-23129184 GCF_036320965.1 Panulirus ornatus
CCAGAGCACTAGTTATGACTGGAAGATAGATTTAACCATATAACAGACTTAACCACACCTGATTCTGTCCAATTAACGGCTGGTTTTATATCCCATCTGGCATCTGGTGTTGTATATATTCAACTTGTCATAAATATGTACAGTGCTTGAGTCTTTTGAGAAGAAACAGAAATTCACAAAAAACTGCTCAGTCTTGTATTCACTAAAGAAGGAAGGAACACTTAAAAGAGAAAAGAAATGCTGAAGCCTTACATCATTTTGGTTAGAAGCAGAAAGGAAAATAAAGGATTCTAGTGGGTGGAGGATAGGTATAGCAAAGGGATGAAGGTTGGAGGTGTTGTAAATGTTCATCATTAGAAATTTGAATAATTTGCTACTGGATAAAGGTAATTGACTGTTTTTAATATATCCTAAGGACAGAAATTGTACATTCTCTGATTTAGCCATTCACTATAACAATGCATTTTTTGCATCCTCAATAGCCGTCCTTTTACATAAAATTCTAATTGGTGTTTATATCTTTTTACAGGCATTGGTCATTTCATACACAAGTGACTTTATTCCTCGTTTAGTATATATGTATGGTTACTCTCCTGAAAATAATCTAGAGGGTTATATAGAAAATACTCTCTCAGGTATGTCTAATTTTAGAATATAGACTCATCTGATTTTACAGTAACTTAAGTCACAGGTCATTGCATTAACATGTGGTATGACAGTATAAAATTGATAATGAATCATACTACATCCTTATAATTGATGAAGATGAAATTTTCTTTCTTCATATAGTGTTTTTTCTCCGTCTTTTACTGTAAATAATGTTCAACTTTTAAGCATACTGCCTGAGCATAAATTTCATTGTTGAACTTTAAATGTTTTTGTAAGGTATTTTCAACTAACAGTTTTAAAGAAAGGAAGTTGTAAGATATTAATGAATGTTAAATGACGAATTACCACATTTAATATTACTTCTCCTTTAGTGTTCAACACATCAGAATATACAGACACTATGGGGCCAGAAAACCGTGAGGGATGGCCAGAAACTTGCCATTACAGAGCTTATCGGAATGGTCCAGGTGAAGATAATGCCTACGGCTTCAATCTTCAGTTTTGGCATGTTTTTACTGCACGTTTAGCCTTCATATTAATATTTGAGGTAATGTTAAACTGAGAATGTTGTTTCCTTATGAAATAATTTTGCTAGTTGGAAATTTTTGAAGTCTCTTTGTATAAAGATTTTACTGTGGTATATTGTGTGTATATAAAAAGGAAATTATGTTGTGTGCAAACATAAGAATACAATCAATTATTTGTTTATATGTTATCCTTAGTATGTATCCCTAAGACCCCTTTAGCCCTTAAACATCTCTAACCCTCAAAATTCGCATTTTTCAAGTCAGAAAATGTAGTTGACCATACAATTTCAAAGTTATTCATATAACAATGAAAAAAAATGTCAAAAGTATGCTCTGTCCTCTTCTTTAGTAAAGTGCAGAAGTTTCATAGATTCTTCAGCACAACATGCTAAAAAGTGTTGGAATAGGGCCTGAGTGTTAGATGTTTTGTAATATATTTTACCTGCAGTGAAAAATAAATTAATGATTACTGTATCATGTTTCATCTTACATGAAAAATCTCATCTTGATATTGTCAGTTATTTTTTATAACAGCAAACCTATAAAAGTTTGTAAAATTACCAGCTACACCAGTATTGTATTGTATTGTAAAGGTTTGGCAGGCACTGGCAACACTACTTCCACTTTTGCAAGAAACCTTTCTGCTCCCTCATCTTGGTCTACTCTCATTACTGGAAGAGTGATTGTTAATAAAATCACTCCATATGAAGACAGATCATTATTGCAAAATAATTCAGTATCATCGGCTAATACCCTAAATCTAGCAAAAAAAATAGGAGCTTAATTTCCTTTCCTAGAAAAATCACAAAAATGTGCTCCCACTGGCGTGGTTGGAAGATGATTGACTGCAAGGAGAAATTATCATGCACTGCCAATAGCCGGGCTGTGTATGTGGCCTTGAAACTGAGGCATGAAATACACTGTCCAAATGTCCTAGAGGCACTTCTCAGCTAGCAGAAGTATCTAACTAGAGATGTAAAAGGGTTAATGGGGCTCATGCAGCATTCAGGCTGCACTCTGTACAGGAGGAAAGTAAAGTGGTTTGTTTGGAGTAAGAGGATACTTGATGACACAGTACATTACTCTTTCTCTGTCCCCTGATGATAGAACCTTGATAAAGTAAACTTACTGTTTGCAGTGTTACCTCATGCAGATGAAGTCTGTTAATATCTAAAAGCAAAGGAATGGAAGAGGTTGGTTATGCTGGAACTGAAAGGCTGGAGGACAGTATGTGGTGTGAGACAGGTTGTACGGGATGGCAGTGTAAGAGAGATGAGTGGCAACAAGCACAGCATGAGTGAGGGAGCTGACTAGTGCATGCAGACACAGAATTGATTTGGACATCTGGTGAGGATGAGTTAAGAAAATCTAAGAGGAATTACTTGTGAGAAGTAGAAGGAGGTAGGTATAGGGGGAGACTGAGAAAGATGTGGAATAATGGAATGAAAGATGTTTTAATGTATCATGGCTTGAACATTCAGGAGGTTGAGAGGCATGCATGGGATAGATTAGATTGTCAGTATGTTACATGTTGGGCTACATGCTGTCTGTTGGCTTAACCAGGACACATGAAGTGGCCAGAAGAAACCATGGAATAGCCATTGGGGCTTGGCTGTGGATGGTGTACTCTGGTTTTGGTGCATTTTGCATGACAGCTAGAAATTTAGTATGAACAAATGTGGCTCTTTTCATCTTTCCTTGCACTTCCTCACAAAGGTGGGAAACAGTGAACAAGTATGAAATAAATATAGACTTGTATATATTTGTATATATTTGAAGTGGTTTGGGCTCATGGAGAGAATGAGTGAGGAAAGATTGACCAAGAGGATATATGTGTCGGAGGTGGAGGGAACGAGGAGAAGAGGGAGACCAAATTGGAGGTGGAAAGATGGAGTGAAAAAGATTTTGTGTGATCGGGGCCTGAACATGCAGGAGGGTGAAAGGAGGGCAAGGAATAGAGTGAATTGGAGCGATGTGGTATACCGGGGTTGACGTGCTGTCAGTGGATTGAATCAAGGCATGTGAAGCGTCTGGGGTAAACCATGGAAAGCTGTGTATGTATGTATATTTGCGTGTGTGGACGTATGTATATACATGTGTATGGGGGGGGGGGGCATTTCTTTCGTCTGTTTCCTTGCGCTACCTCGCAAATGCGGGAGACAGCGACAAAGTATAATAAAAATAAAAATAATAAATATATTTCTGCCTGGAAGTGGAATCAGGAGGAGACTTATATATGCACACATCCACTTTCCAGTCATCATTTTAATGCACAGAAAACAGAGCTTCCATTTATAGCCACACTCACAGACTATTCCAGTCTACCTAGACTGCTTCATGTGTCCTGGATCATCCCACTGATAGCATGTTGTCACACATATACCATGTTAATCTAATTCATTTCATACCATGCATTCCTTTCAACCCCCTTAATGTCCACACTGCAATATCTGAGCCTCATTAAGTCCATCTTTCCATCTTCATAGTCTTCCTTTACATATGATACATATCTTTCTTTGCTTGTCCTTTCCATATTTTTGACCCAGTTCCCCATACTTTAGCACATCTCTGATCTAAACTGTCATTCCCACCTCACACTACATATATCATCCTCAGACATTTAATTTTCAATTCATCCTAAGGTATTTAATTTTCAGTGAGTCCACCCACTTCTGTTCTTTTGCATTTAGGGCCAAAGAGTTACATCCATACAATCATGTTAGGACATTAAACTTTCAAAAATATTCAGCTTTACCATAACAGACACTAACCTCTCCTTCCACACTTTGGTAACTAAATCTCCTCACTTCCTCCAGGTCCTCTCCATTCAGAATGTTTTAAACTATCCTGTCTCATCTCTTTTGCACCTAGTCACCTTACTTTTTTTCACATTCTCTGTCAACTTTCTCCTTTGACACTTTATAAACCCCATTATCAGCTTGTAGAGTTTTTCACCTACAAATTTCTCTTGCAGGAAGTTACCTTATGTGGGGTCGTATCATTGTCAATAGGTGGAAAAGAATAGTACTGCCCCATTGAGGATCTTCTCACTCCAAAATAGTCAGTCATTTTCCTGCTCCTACATAGAGTGCAGCCTCATATCAATAAGAGCCCTATTAAAGAGAACCTGCATTTGCATAATAATAATATGATAAACATATACCTACATATCAGCACCTCTTACCATACTTTCAGCATGTAGTGTTCTTACTTACTGGGGCAGTAGCAATGGCAATTCCTGATATCCCTGTTGAGGTGAAGAACCAAATGAAGAGAGAGAAAAAGGTAATGATGCCATTTATTTTTTACTAAAACATGTCTTTTATATCCATGTAAAGCCGTCATTTCTAAAGCTGTTCAGAGTATTGCTTTTTATGTATTTGGCAATTTTTATATTTTTCTTAAAAACTAGATTTTTTGAGCAGCTTATGGTATGTAACCTTTATATAGGACTTTAAATTTTCTCTAATCTTTAACACCCTGGTGTAAGAGCAAGTGATTAATAGAGGTAAGACATCTTTAGACATTTTACATTATTAATCATTATGTATTTCCAAGAAGTAGTGACTTACTTGATGTTGACTAATGATTTTGCAGTCTCCCACATGTATTTAAGTATACATGTGTATATGCACATTATATACACTTTAATAACTGAAAATTTTTTATCCTTGGGATAAGGGAGAAAGAATATTGCCCACTTGCTCCCTGCGTTTTGTAGGTGGCTAAGAGGGGCGGGAGCAGATGGCTGGAAATCATTCCTTCCTGTACAACTTTCCAAAGGAAGAAACAGAGCATGGAGCCAAGTGAGGAATTTTCCCTCCAAGGCTGTCATCTGTTCTGTTCACTACCTTGCTTATGCAGGAAATGGCAAGTGTGTCTTAGCTGAAAATCTTGCAAGGTCCTCCCTTAATTCATCATTCTTTTAGTATACATTATTTTTTTTAACTCTAGGCCTTCATTTCTGTATTCTGTCATTATCATGATGAAATTATTTTGTGTGTTTGAAGCTTCAATGTAAACAGAACCATACATCTGAATCCAGAACTCATATGCATGATAAAGAGATTTAGGTGATGGATTAATTGGATATGAAGAACCATTGTTTTACCATGGATTTTGCATGAAACATTTGTTTAATGGCATATCCATGCAATTACCCTCAAATGAGAATTTTCATGGACACAGTTCCACCACAGGCACTGGATAGAATTAATTAATTAATTTAATTATACATTACAAGGAGGAAGTTTTACACTTACAGGGCCCCATCTCTTTAGCTTCCTTTAAAATCATACAAGCTTTATAAATTTCTGCATATTATCAGCATTCACAGTCTCATTACCAAGCTTATTCCATTCATTCACAACTTTACTGATGTTTCTTCCTTTGTGTGCCACTTTTACTTTTCACTAGTCTTTTGCTTATTTAGAGAAATTTTTCTTTCATCATTATCAGTTTCATTCCAAAACTTGTACGTGTAAGTATATCATCCCCTCATTCCTCTTTTCTATTGCAAGCAATTTATAACTGCAAACCTTTTACAATAACTCGGCTTCTTTGTTTCACTAATTTTATCAATTGTATATTTCTTTTTGCAGGGCGACCAAATTTTAGATAGATTGCATACTCTTCTTTAAGTTTAATATATAATGATATCCATGAACCCGAATGCATTGTTAATGTTAATGAATAGATAATTCACTTAACAGTCCTAATGTGATGTTCTGGTGATAGGCTGGGTACTTATGCCAATTCTTACATCCCTTTTACATTAATTTGTATCCTGCAGGATTATTTTCATATCTAGTACTTTAGTACTTTACATTTGGTTAAGGTAAACTTCATTAACAGTTTATCAGATTAAGTTTGTCCAGATCTGTAAGGTGATGCTGCTTGCTTCTTTCATGAATTTAGCACCATCTGCAAGCATTTTAAAGAAAATTATAGTTCTTCTGGCAGGTTATTTACATGTCAGGAATAACAGCAGTGTCAAGACAAAGCCTTGTGATATCTATCACTCTATACCTCTGATGCCTGTTCCCTTTGGGGACGGCCATGGTAAAAGAGTCTCCGTAACTGGCAAGCTCCAGTGCCGCTTCTTAGCCTTTAGTGCCTTGTTGCATGTCGTTGGTTACTCAAACCCACTTCGAAAAGAAACTTTGAGGTGCCCTTCTGCTCATATAATTTTCAGTCAGTCATTAGAGTCTTCCTCTTGTGGCTGCCTGAAAATCCAGTAGCTTTACCAATCTTTTGTATGGGACAATGCCAGATTCATTCTGGCAGTCCAATCCACCCATTCATTTCTTAAGCAGACCTGTTCACTCTTTATTATGGAAGTCTAGGTGTAAATTATTTATAACCTCTTTCCTTTGAACCCATCCTGCCTATCCTTGAGGTAACAAATGCGGCATTCAGCTTAATATTGGACTGTAGGATAATATGGGTCTATTTATACTGAATTTTTTTTAGAATGCTCCAATGAATTGTGAGAAGTGTTTTTAAGAGATCATAAGCATACTTTTATCCACTTAGAGATATCAGATATATTACAACATATCCTTCCCTTCAGGTTGAGAGGGAAACCCTGTTTGAAAATGAAATGCGCAAAATACGTCAGGAAAGGCAAGTCCGTCAGGTCTCTTCTCCAGATGATGACCATCTCAACATTGATCTGGGAGAAGGGCTTCAAACTCGACATGGCTCAAGGGCTAACACTCCAACTTCATCTTCAAGCTACTTAAGGGACCATAGATCGTAATTAAATTTTTATATAAGAGTATTTTTATGTAAGAATTTTGTAGTCTGTACTTTTAAAGCATCACATTCTTGTAAATGTCATCAATATCTTTCCATTGCATTGTCATGGTTACTTTTATTTTAACTTATAAACATCACGAGGTATTAATGTTTTTTAAGCAAATCATTTAAACTAAATACAGATGGACTAGATTTTATCCTGATTTTCTAAAAATATTAAAACATGTTCATAACTAAACCTTTATGATAATTTTGTTGTATCTGCCTCATAAATGTGCAGGGTTAGGAATAGCATCAATGAAGGTAAGATACAGATTTAAAACTAGACTCTGTTTATACCACAGGAGACTAATTAAATTCTAAATTTGTAAAAGCAACGCTGATATGGTCACTGTCTTTTAAGGTCTACACTGTTGATGTAAAAGGTGAAAAATATCATAATCTCATTAAATGAAAACTAATAAAATGGTAGTGAGAAAGTCTGACTGTTTGGCTTCAGTGGAGGTCAGTGAAGTTGTTAAATTGATCATTGTCACCATAGTAAGTCTTGAATAGGTCACTGATGCTTACTGTTAACTCTTCTTTTGCACGTTTGTTTAAATGTAGCACCTATAAACTCTGAGTCAGAATCATTTAACAAGAAAAAGTACTCCTGTTTTCACCCTGACATGAAGGGGACTTATGCATTCTAACTGCATAACAGAGTAAGATAGATAACCTGACACATCCCCAGTGTTTTTCAGTGGCATTGCCTTTAGATCCATGAAACAATGTATACATGTTTAAATTTTACTCGGTACATATAGCTGAAACATTCTCAGCTTGCATCCTAGCCCATGTTCTACCACCACGGTAAATCAGTATCAAAGGAGCTTTGAGGATATCTTTTACTTGCATGAAGGACAAGTGTATGGTAATCTTAGCCGACTCATAAGTTGTACCTTAAAATGGGAAGCTCCTTACACTCAACATTTGAAGAACACTTCATAATAACTTTTTCTATGGGATACCCAATCACAGCTCTTAATAACAAAAGAAACCATTATCAAGTCATTATCCTTACAACTTAGTGGATCAAGTGGGTTGAACAAGATGTAATTACCTGAAAATTTTTGTCCTCTATTCTGCTGCTTCATATATTTGATAATCCCCAAATTATAATACAATGTACTTGCCCTATTGTATGAAGATATCAGTTTCTGCAACCATAAAGGAAGCTCATAGGATATGTGCACTTGCCACTTGGGCACCTCTGTGTATGTGGTTGGTGAACTCATCTTTTCTGGAATTATATTTTTTTTGAAGTTCATATTTGGTCAGGCCATGAAATCAGTGATTTTGGTCGAGAAGGTTATGTTTTGATGGAACTTTGCATATTTGAGGGCTTTAACTGGCTAGCCCATGACAGTTCTGGGGGAATGCTGAAACTGTGTATAGTTGAGAATCCCATGTCATCACCTATGTTCTTGTATTAGAAAGACTGCTGAATATATCCTTCATGTCTCCTTTGTTAGTTTGCAAGAATGAGGTTCGCATTGCAAATTGAATGAATTATGTAATATAGATCTTTGAGAGATTATATGGTGATTAAACTTTAGTTGATTCAGATGGTAGTCAAAATGATAAAAAGGACTTAATTTGAGCAAGACCATCCAGGTATATTACAATGATTGCTAATCAAATGGGAAAACTTTACAAAAACAATGACACCAAAGGAAATTATGTATTGTTAGCAGCTTTCTATACTTCACAGAAATTCTGTTTGATTAGAACAAAAACTTGTGTGCATACCCAAACTTCACTAACTGGTTTTGTTTTTTATTAATTTATGATATAGTCTCAACGTATACATATATATACAATACACACACAGACATATACATATATACACACGTACATAATTCACAGTCTGCCTTTATTCATTCTCATCGCCACCTCGCCACACATGAAATAACAACCCCCTCCCCCCTAATGTGTGCAAGGTAGCGCTAGGAAAAGACAACAAAGGCCCCATTCATTCACACTCAGTCTCTAGCTGTCATGTAATAATGTATGTATATTTGTGTGTGCGGACGTGTATGTATATACATGTGTATGTGGGTGGGTTGGGCCATTCTTTTGTCTGTTTTCTTGCGCTACCTCGCAAACGCGGGAGACAGCAACAAAGCAAAATAAATAAATATGAGATATAGTCCATAGAATTGTCATCTTGATAAATTATTTCGCATATAAGAAAAAACCAAACCTTGCTGACTGTTATATGTAATTTGATAATCTATTCTTTTAGTGCTTCATGATATAAAAAATTCACAAAGAAAATTTACTGACAAAATTCTCATGCAGAATTGTATACAAGCACCAGCACTTCCAATCTGAAAATAATTTGTAGTTATCTGCGTCCAGTTGTGTAACAGTACTTTCTTATATTAACAAAAAAATCTTTTGTTTTTCATAAATTGTCTGTTACTAATTTAGATTCACTTTTTCATGAATAATAGGCAATTCTCTAAATGAGATACGATCACTCTTTTAAATGAAGCTCATTTCCATCCCATATGCTGAATACACACTAATAAGTACCCTTACATACCTACAGACCAAAAACTTTTAAAATATAAAAGAAATGATGCAGTAAGTTACCTATTATTGGTTGTAGTTCAGCAATGCAGCTTTCACTGGCATCTTGTAGCAGATAATGTCAAACTGCAAAGTGTCCTGTGTATATTGGTTCAAGCAGGACTATAAATGTTCTTAACTTTCTGTACATCACAAACTGGGAAATCCAGCGATTTAAAAATGAAATCATTCTAAGTTTTGTATCATTTATGTTATGTGTATGTTTATAAAATAAAAACTACTTAAACTCAAATCTTTTGTGTTTACTTCAGACTTTGCATAGTATGTTCTTAATGTTTGATTATGTAAATATAATTAAATTAATCATACACCCTCAGGACCTCTTTTTATGGGGCTCCTGCAGCTTTGAGACTGCATTCCAAACAGGGATGGGGAACAAGTGCAAAATGCCTCAATGAGACTTAACGCTTTCTTTGTCCATTGACAATGACACAGCCTTATCAGAGATGACTTTTCACACTGTAATTATTTGCAGGTGGAGTCTGTCTACCCATCTATCTCTCTGATCTGAGACGGAGCTCATCCCATCAGACATTAGAAGTCCAAGTATTTCATAATGCATAACCTTGTTTTCTTGAAACTATGGTGCCTCCCTTTTAGGTCGTTTCTCCAAGCCAAAAGTTGTCCATATTCTTTCCCTGTTTCTATAAACATGCGTGTTAGTAAGACTGGCTTGAAGTTTAAAAAATTTCTGTTCACCTATCTTATATATGACAAAACATTTGCCTCTGGATTGCCCTCTTCCACGTCTTAAGAACTAACCCTTCTAGTGACAATGAACAATATTTCAATTGCCCTAGTAAGTGCCTTTACACATTCCTTCAGTATTTATGGGGAGATTTTCCCTTTCCCATCAAGCAGGACACTGGCAAACCTTACACACTGAAATTACCTGATGGGCAGCTTTCTCAATCTAGTATTAAAACACCACCTAACCTTACATATCTGGAGTCTTCATTGTGTTGTTGCATAGTGGGCATGAAAGATCCTGGATTGTATTAAAGCTGTTTGTAGTAGTGTAGGGATGGGATATGTTAGGAGGGTAGATGGGAAAGTATAACTCATGATTGTCTAGGGAGTGTGGTTTCAGACAGCTGTATATCTGGTAGGCTGTTCTTTAAGACTGAGCTAGGAGGGCAATTGTTAAAGCTTGTTGGTCATTTTGTGTTCTGTCACTGTTACACATGCTGGATCTGTAACATGAGCTTGCAAAAATGAGATGTTGCAAAGAACTGGGTGCATGTCTATCTATATCTCTGATGCCCATTCCCTCTGGGAACACCCTCAAGGGGGTGGCCATGGAAGAAGTCTCCATGACCAGTGAACTCTAATGCCTCACCCTTAGCAGGCCATTGAAAGAGGGCAACTCTAGTGCAGCATTTCCAGAGGCTCCTACATTATGTTTGTACCATCAACTGCTAATTGTTCCAACCTACTACTGTATGCTACTGCCTAATGTTCCTGCCTACTACTTCTAACACTCGTACCATTTTGCCAGTAAGCAGGTCTAGCTCATAGCGCTCACCACAAGAAAGTCTAGTTACAAAGAATGAGCTGAGTGAGCGAAGTGTTTTTAAGTGTTATGTGTGAGCAGGAGAGATTGTATGTTTGTTGTCAGAATGTCAGTGATCCACATATGTTGAGGCAGAAAGAAGAGACAGCTACCTGGGTCAGAGGCGAGCAACCTGACAATCACTGTGGGAAATAAGTTGCTAGAAGCAGTGAAAAGATTTCACCAAGGATGTAAGGCATGTGTACGAGAAGGAAGAGAGGACAGTGATTGGTTCCCAGTGAAGGTCGGTTTGCAACAGGGGTGTGTGATGTCCTCATGGTTGTTTGATTTGTTTATGGATGGGGTGATTAGGGAGGTAAATGCAAGAGTTTTAGAGAGAGGGGCGAGTATTCAGTCTGTTGTGGATGAGAGGGCCTGGGAAGTGTCACTTGTTGTTCACTGATGATACAGCTCTAGTGGCTGATTTGTGTGAGAAACTGCAGAAGTCAGTGACTGAGTTTGGAAAAGTGTGTGAAAGAAGAAAGTTGAGAGTGAATGTGAATAAGTAAGATATTAATAATAATGTTTATAACTCATATTGCTATTCATGTAAGCTGGTAATGTTAACCCAAGTATATTTGCCCACAATGCCAGACCCCCATCACGAGAAACATCTTTCTGACAACCTTCATACTGTGTCACTACCTTCTATAAAGGACTAGCTAGACCACTGGGCATGCATAAATCAGAAAACATCAATCAAAACACTTATCCAAGCTTCCACACTCCCAGGATAAATATCCAAAAAGCACCAACGTAAAATACACCATTGCACCCCCGAGATACTATTACTACCATTACACAGAACTCAAACTGATAATGAAACATAACCAACTTAACTCTACTGACATTAAAAGTAAACACACAAAAGCAGTCAACCTACTTAAGAACACAACATAATACTGCCCTCCTCCAAGAAACCAGACAAACACCCAAATCCAAACTCTCTCCCTTCTATAACTATAAACCCTAAGAAAGAAAGGACAAGGAGGAGGATGTATAATACTATAAAGCATAACATCCCATTCACCAACACCAGCAATCATACAATACAGATTACAAACAGTAATAGCTCTCTTGAAATCTTAACCATAAAATGAAGTGACATAACACCAGCATATTTCTTAGCCTACCACATGCCCTCCTGGATACATTCTCAAACACAACCAATGTATCTAGGTGTAGATTTTAATGCCTACCACCCAAGGTGAACTACTCAAACCAACTGTAAGTATTCAACACCCTTAACCAATGCAAAAAGGCTTTCAACTCATCACCACCAAGAGGCAAACTCATCAGACATTGCCCTATGACACCAATATTACATAGAAGCACCACCTAGGGAACACTATGTGTTCCATTCCAACTTCTTACCCATTCTGATGCCTCTCTATCTCCATCCTTCCCTCTCCTCCTTGGTCTTTTCTAGCCCCTTGCCTTCTCTGCTTCTAAGAGCCAAACATAGAATGGAAGACAAAGCAAGAAATAGGAAGTTAAAAACTTGCAGAAACAAATGGTCTTCCTTGCAGTAGTTACACTGCATACACTTTCAAGTGAAAAGTCACTTTTGAAAAGGAGGTATCATCATCTGATGATAAGAGGGAGTACAGTCTCATTGAAAAACTTTTCACTTCCCTGCTTCTGGAAGTAGTGCAGCCTTGGAGTGGCTAGAGTTTCTGAAAAATGAGTCCTGGGGCAATTATGCAAAAATAAATATCCTCACTTGAGCCATTTTAGTCTCCAATATAACCTCATTTGATGTTCATCTAACTCAGATTATCTTATGTAACTAACCCTAATTTACAAAGCCTTCAGAACAACAGACTACAGATATTCAGCTTGGTATGAACATGTTCATTGCAGGATATACATTTTTATCAATGATATTCTGAGGGATAAAAAAAGGGCAGCTCTTTTTTAAGATAATGTATTTGTTTGACTAGTAAAATATATAATTTCTTAAATATATAGCAGAGGTAAGCTAAATATTTGCTGCTGCTGGTAGAAAATACTGCAAGGTCACATCATCATGCAACAGGAACATGTGAATCATACGTCCCTCAACAATATCTGTGAATGAACATATTACTAATTCAATCTATTAGCATGTTAACCCCATGTGTTACTAAATAACTCTATTCATATTTCAACCCAACAACATCCTCTTATCTACATAATCATTATAACTATTTGCCTCCATTGTATAGCTTTTATCCACATTTACAGCAGGATGGCTCAAGAAGAATTTCCCCTAAACATTTCAGCAACTGCAAATCTCCATGTCAAGTGAAGTTGATGAGCCACACACTATGTTTTATATATTTACTTGAGCAATGTGCTTCCACACCATGAATTCAGAATCAAAGAAAAAATTAGCATGAGAGAAAAAACAGAAAATTACTGAAAAATAAATGAAAAGCCATGGAAAGGTAGAAACAAAGCAGGAAAAAGTAAGAACATAATTTTCAAGAGATAATATGGATGAAAAAAGTAAACCATCAAATATCAAACTGTGTAGCAGTAAAAGTGAGGCCATTTCTTTTAAGGGAGTAAGAGGCTTATTATGTTTTGACAGGATTGGGCCTTAAAATAACATTAGCAGTGTGATCTCTATCCAAACAGAAGCCTTATTTGCCAGAACAGGAAGAAAGTCTCATTACTATTGATGAACTATGTGCTGGTTGTTAATCGATTATGAAGCATGAAAACAGTAAATCAGTGCTCTGCTCAGTGATTTTAGATGGCAGTCACAAATCCAAAGTAATATAATGGTATGCACCCCTGAAGCCCACTTCTGTCTATTTTCATAAGCAAGCCTTGAGGATAATCTAATGAAGTGTCAACCTTATTATCATGGAGATGGAAGCTATAACTTTGTTCTCTTCTAAAGCTCATATAATCAGAGATGCAATTAAACAATATGATCTCAGTAACAATGCATGGCACACTAATTTCAGTAAAGTCCTAACAATATACGTCACATACTCTGAATTTTGCCATTTACATCTAAGGGAAACCGATAATTTCTTTACTCACTAGAAGCTTGTACACAAGCCAGATGACACCAGATGACAACTCTAACTAGCCTGCAAAAACATCCGCGAGCTCAGTTACCCAAAGTAAACCATGGTAGGAGGATGTTATGTGCTCTCACACAGAAGTTTTCCATCCTGCTTCGGAGAATTCATAAACATAATTTTGTGGGCATCAGATGACAGTAATGTCCATTTATCATATATGGACAAATCAGGAAACTATGACAAGTGATTCTGAATATATTACAAGATGACTCACTCTCCAGACAGAGTAGAGGAAAATGAAAGTGACAGATGCTACAGTAAGTCATTGGGTATGGTGGCACTGCACCAAGACTTAAATATCTAAGTCTTAAATCAAGGTTCAAATGGCTTTGGTTGTTAGCTGGCTCACAAAATTTTCTTCAAATGTTCCAAATTTTGCTAAAATTAGCCAGCCTGGAAAGACCATTTCTTAACACAGATTGGACTGAAAAAGTTAATATAAAGAGTGGTCCAAGAAAATTGGTTTCAAATGAAGACCCTTATAGTATACCAAAACTATCTTCATTTGGGACACATACACACACACACATACATTAGAAGAAAAACTCCAAAGCAAAACACATCTTGAATTCTACATCACAAACAAACCTAATGATCAACCTGCCTGCAAAGAATACAGTATGAAGGTGACTTTTACAACAGTGATGCAGCTATTGTACACAGTACATGTTGAAAACTTATGTTTAGAGGACTTATATAAAAGGACCCCATAACAATCACCCACAATAGCTGGTTAATGGGACACATTCTATCTGTTCAACTTAAATTTGTTCTAATTAACTGTTGCAAATCTCCTATACACAGAAGTTTGGGACATGAAAAAACCTTTTTCACTACTTACAAGTGGAACTGTGTGTACTGAGAAGCACTTGTTAATATTCAAAGTGTATGAGCTATCAACCTTCTGTAAGACATCATCTCTTATTACTCTTTATCAATCTTCATTCACAGAAATCCTGTCCCACTAACATTCTAGCTCTACCAGTCCCCGGACCACCAGGAACTGCTACCTTGGATTTAATTGGAACCTAGCTCTACCTGAAACTTTTTGCTATAGGCATATGCTAATGTGTCCTAAAGATTTATGCTGATCATTCAGGATCCCAGTAAAAGAACCTGTTTCACAATTTTTGAGGGTAGCTACCAGAAAGCTTAAAGTATTGACTTTTTTTAAGAGTCTAGGATGATGCATCTTTCTGGCATGATCCTTTATCACCATTTGATTATGTTCTCTTTGCACACAGTCTCAATTATTTGTATTCTATCCGCCCTCATTATTTTTTTCATACTTAAATGCATGGCAAGATGCATAAGTTTTATACATACTTTCGTAATTCAAGTATACATGCATGCACTTATGGAAGTAAAGTACGTTATTTCAACATCTAATAATGATATCAAATAAACCCCTAAAATGCTTCTCAGACTGGTGCAAATATGAGAGCAAATTTTCCTCATCCCATGTAGACTACAAACTGTAGCTAAAGATGAAATGTTCATGGACATTATAAACTCTTAATCACAGGGATTGGCTTCCAGTTAGACAAAACACTAGCTGTTAATGTAAACAACCAAAGTAATGTGCTGTACTCATTAAATACTTGATCATTATTCTCAACATTGAAAGTTAAAGTTATGGAAATAATCATCACTTACTGCATATGACCTTAGTAGGGTTGACTTGATCACCTTGGAGGAAAAGAGCCAATTTCTTAATATCTACTGTGGCTGAGTGCAATTCTTCTGGCTCATATTCATCACTATACTCCTGCCCATCTGAAATCCAAGAAAACTGTATTTCACCAAGAGGCTACAGAATCAAGATTCATTGCTCTGAAAAGAGGGTCTCATACTATGGGTGACCTTATGCCAAAAGAATGAATAAAAGCACTCACATACAAATACTGGAAAAATTTAGGTTCTTAAGGATATTGAGAGTTATGGAAACAATAGATAGATAGGAGACACAAGTTCTTAAAGTAAACACTGCACTCTAAGCAGGAGCAGGGAAACAATGGACATCTTTTGAGTGAAAAGTTCTTCAAGGAGAGACCATATCCCTCTTCATTTATTGCCATTAATAAATTCTCAGTGAAGGTAACTTCTCACTGATGGAGTCCAAGAACACCTGGGGAACAAATATGAAGAAGTATGCAAAGTATGGTGACTGAGTGATAGGCAGACAGTCCTCCATAAACTATCTTCTTGTGCAATTGGAAAACTTAAAAAGGAGAAAAGATAATGAAACAGATACAATTAAGTAATAAGTTCAAGATTAATAAAATAAGCAAAAATAATACATACCCCACACTGGCACAGCCAGGTGTTTGAAATGAGTAGAAACATTGACGATGTCAGTAGATACAGAAATAACCAATGTACCACGTCTGTTGGCAGCAAGGGTAACATATGCTGAGAGTGTCTTCATGCGTTCAACCACATGCTTTAGCTGACGAAGAGGAGGCAGGTACACAGAAGCATCAAACTGAGGCATCTCTGGCTCCTGGTACAAATGCCATTGTCGTCGAGGAATTAGTTGTACTGGAACATCATGCACTACTCTTCTTAAATGAACTGTTAATGATGGCTGAAAAATAAAGAGGGCTACAGAATATGTATCAGTTGTACAAAAATACATTATTATATCACCAGACACCATATTAATCTGACAACAGCCCAAAGATGTCCAAATGAAATGCTACTATAAAGCAGGAGGTTGCTATCTACCACTATGACTGCTTAATGATAGGGTTATGTTCCTGGAATCTGTTACAGCAATATATTGTTATACAAGCAACTGAACCCCCCTGCAATAAGAGGAATGAAGTTCCTGCGCAAAAAGTTTCCAAATCTACCTTTAATGTGTGGTCTATACCTGACACAGATTACCACTAATTACCACACTCTGTTAAGATATAATCTAAATGTTTAAGGAAAACTTACAGAAAAAGGTACTGTAAGGCACTGCTTGAGTGGGATGGGACGAAGTAAAGGTTATCGATTGGCAGAGAGGGGCACAATAAGCTTACTTATATCACCCAATGAATCATATGATTCAAATATCTCATGTAATGATGCTTACCAAAAACACGTATTGAAAACGGCTTTGGGTGCTGCTAAAGTGGGACAGTGTGAAGTGGGGTTACTGGGAGGTTCAGGGAAGTGATCTAGCTCTGTTTACATTACCCCCCTGAAATAAATGATTCAGCAGTGGTTGCTATGTCACAGCTGATGATTCTGCTTAACCACTAGACATGGGGTAACAGGATCATGGTTTTCTCTCAAAGAAGAATTGAAAATACTCAACTTACCTCGCAATATTATTGTGTACTAAGAGGTTTGGTATGCACAAATATGGATAGCAGACCATTTTCTATGAAACCTGTATATGGGGCCAAATATCCTCCAATGATTCAATAACTTTTAAGTTCTTCTCTCTAATCATTTGCTTTTTACCTATAATTTGCTTCTTATAAATCTATTCAACAATTCAGGGAGACCCTTTGAATATTTATGATAATTTTTTCATACTTTTCATACATATCTCTGATGCCTGTTCCCTCCAAGAACTCCCTCAACGGAGTGGCCTCAGCAAAAGTCTCCAAAACTGTTGAACTCCAATGACGCTTCCCAGCATTTAGTGTCTTATCCTTAACAGACCACTGGCAGAAGGCAACTCTAGTGCAGTGTTTCTTTTTAGTGTAATAACTCCTGGTCCTCTCATACCATGAAAACTTTCCTGACTTTTGTGCTTCCAGTATCTCTTCTAAATTCTTCTGCATGTTTATATTTCCCATGAATTCTTTTGCCTGTTTATATTTCCCATGAAAACATTCATCAATTCTTCCTCATGTTAGCTTTCTCTCCATTCTTTTCTATAAGTAAAAACTGCACCACTCCTCTACAAATCTGGAAAACGTAACTTTTTTCTTTCTTAAATACAAGGACTCAGCCTTCAAATGTCTTACCAAAGTAGGTTTTAAGGCTTTTGGTCAGGAGTGTCCTTCCTTTTACTTTTCCCTGAGTTGGGTCTGCATCTTACTCTTAGGCACTTGCTCCTTCATTACACCAATCTTTCTATGGTGACAACCAAACTGCTCACCTTGTGTTAGAAACAAACTCTGATATGCAGAAGCATGAGCTTGAATCATTTCAGCACCTAGTGTGTTGCTAAACACTTGATACATCTAACAGAGGTTCCCTGAGGGTTGACTGTTGTGAAACCCAGTAAAATGTTCCAGAAATGCTCGGTCACAGATGTTATCATCAAATTCTGCTTCTATTTCACCACATGCTTATGATTTTAGTACAACTGGTGATGCAAAGAATGAAATGAAGGGAAAACCAACAGTGAAACCCCACACAGTTCATAAGTTTGAGACTATTCTAAACTGTTTCCTCATCGTGCTTACTGACCTGAGCATATCTCAGAAATTCACCACAAAACTATAGACCCTCGTGGTAGAAAAAAGAAAAGTTTGTGTTTTGGTCTAAATTTGTGCAACTTCATGTTGAAGTTGGCCACAATGTACTTCCCCTGCTTTATTTACAAAGCTCATGAATTCATTTTGCAACATGTTGCTTGCATTGACATCAAATTAGAGCTTCACTGTCTTGGCATACAACTAGTTTCACTTAGCAAATTGACTTTTGACAAATATATCTATCGTTCATCTCTAGAATGGGATGCTTAAGGTACCATTGGTTTTAGTGAGGGGCACTCACTTTGTTTTGGTAATCAGGCAACTATTTTTTGTAATCCAGTTCATTTACAGTGTTACTACCCCTGAGTTGGTTCTCAGTGTATCAAGTATACACATAAGTTCTAACACCCTCTAACATCCTTGAATTCAAAACCAAACTTTAAATGCAATCATATCTTCTCACTAAGTCATCAGTGAGTATACCAAGCTGACATGATACTATGCATTCTGCTATATCTTTAACCTTAAAGACAGGTCTTCAATATTATTCATTAACAATTACTTATTTCTGGTCATATTTGGCCACTGAAACCAATATCTTTTTTTTCATACATATTAGCCATTTCCTGCGTCAGTGAGGTAGCGTTAAGAACAGAGGACTGAGCCTTAGAGGGAATATCCTCACTTGGCCCCCTTCTCTGTTCCTTCTTTTGGAAAATCAAAAAGGGGAGGGGAGGATTTCCAGGCCCCTTCACCCCGCTCCCTCCTCTTTTAGTCATCTTCTACGATATGCAGGGACTTTGTGGTCTGATTCAGAGATCCAGTTAGGGATGACAAACACAATGGAAAGGGAAACAGAGCAAATTAATCCAAAATTGTGAAAATTCACATATATATAAAGGTTAAATGTTGAAAAAGCATTTAGGAAAGATTCTGTATTTGCCATCTTGTCTGAAGTGCTTGAAGTGGCATAGATTAAGATGAATATACAAACATAAACTAGTTAGTTTAAAATGTGTTTAACTAATTTAGATAAAGAGCTCACCAATTCCACTTCCAAAGTCAGGCAAGGACTGTGTTTCTTAGTGAGCTTTATCTTCAAACTGCGGGCAGCTGCATGACTTGACTTGAGAGAATTCAAGGTTCGTGAAAGTTTATCTGCAGAACAAAAAAGTAAATATCTGTTGACACCTCACCTTATTTTCCTGCCTCAGAACCCTCTTCTAATGGGGTCTTGCTGTGATCTGGATGCTAGTCATATCCAACAGGTGAAACCAAAGGTTAAGCGGTATGGTAATGGTATGTGTCAGTCTTTGTATGGCGAGTGCATGTACTGAGGAATAGGTGCTCAGGTTCTTTTGTGTGGAAACAGAAACCTGGAGATAAGGGACCCTGTGATAAGCTGAAATGATGTTTGTAATGTTGGAGAGATGGTTAGTGTCAAAAATGCAAATAAAAAGGTGTTAAATCATGTATACCTGGGGAGTGTAGTTTCAGATGGATATATGTCTGGTGGAGAAAAGTTTATGACTGGGTTGGGGGGACAGTTGTTTAGAGGTTGTTGAGCCAATGCTAATGTTGTCTGTTGGAGGAGGGTGGACCCGCATGCATTGTTTGCAGAAGTGTGAAGCAGGATAAGATTTACTTCTACTTGGGGGATGATGGTTGGGTATAGAGTGGTTTGGGTGAGAGAGTGTACCATTGCAAAGGAATGAGTGCCAAGAATATTAGAATGAGACTGTACGGATATACTTTGCTTCATTGTGTACATAATAAATGTTTGAGGTTGCAAGGTAGGCAATAACTACTATGAATACTCTGTTTTGAAAGATTTGCATCTTTGTTATATTTGCATTTGACAGGGTGGGTGGCCAAGCAGACAAGGCAAAGTTAAGGGTGGACCAAAAGAGGCCTTTTTAAATATCATGGGATTCTTTTTCCAATCCAAAACTGGAGCTGTTAATTATTCCGAGGGCATCTAGTTTATTCATGGCTTTTGTGATGATACAAGATTCTGTTTTAAGTGGGCGAGTGATCAAGCTGTGTGAATGTTTGTTTTTGGTGATGGAGTGCAGCATTATAATTGTGAGGTCATCTGTGCATGAGAGGACTTATACAATGAGGTTTGCATCAGGTGGGAGAAAACTGTGTAGGAACAGATTGGATAGGATTGAAAATAGGACTGCTTTTTAAGGAATTCCACTGCCTGTTTCTGAACCCTGCCTGTAAGTGGTTACACCACAAGAAAGAAGCTATCAATGAAGCTGTATCTTCAGTTGACTGTAAGAATTATAGCTTTGTTGAGGACCTTTCTGCCCCAGAGGAGCTCATCTTACCCTGCTCCTGTATGTAGGGCAGCCTTGAAGCTGCAAGAGCTCAGTTAAAGGGGTACTAGGGCTACCTAAAAATTGATAATGATGTATATATTCATATGTATACAGAGCTATTCCTGAGCTCTACCTCTGAGTGATAATACTGTGAGCATGAAGTTACTTTCAATGAGGCTTTATCATCATTATTAGACAGAAAGTAGCACAGTCTCATTAAGGGCCTTCCTATCCTAAAGGAACACAGCTTTCCCTGCTCCCACTCGAACCACAGCCTCGAAGTTGCAGGAACCCCAAGGCAGGAATCCTTAGGTTGCAATATCACACTAAGCATGTATAAATACATTGTTGACTGGTTGGTAAGGTTATTTAATGTATGTATGACTCATGGTGAGGTGCCTGAGGATTGGCAGAATGCGTGCATAGTGCCACTGTACAAAGGCAAAGGGGATAAGAGTGAGTGCTCAAATTACAGAGGTATAAGTTTGTTGAGTATTCCTGGTAAATCATATGGGAGGGTATTGATTGAGAGGGTGAAAGCATGTACAGAGCATCAGATTGGGGAAGAGCAGTGTGGTTTCAGAAGTGGTAGAGGATGTGTGGATCAGGTGTTTGCTTTGAAGAATGTATGTGAGAAATACTTAGAAAAGCAAATGGATTTGTATGTAGCATTTATGGATCTGGAGAAGGCATATGATAGAGTTGATAGAGATGCTCTGTGGAAGCTATTAAGAATATATGGTGTGGGAGGAAAGTTGTTAGAAGCAGTGAAAAGTTTTTATCGAGGATGTAAGGCATGTGTACGTGTAGGAAGAGAGGAAAGTGATTGGTTCTCAGTGAATGTAGGTTTGCGGCAGGGGTGTGTGATGTCTCCATGGTTGTTTAATTTGTTTATGGATGGGGTTGTTAGGGAGGTAAATGCAAGAGTTTTGGAAAGAGGGGCAAGTATGAAGTCTGTTGGGGATGAGAGAGCTTGGGAAGTGAGTCAGTTGTTGTTCGCTGATGATACAGCGCTGGTGGCTGATTCATGTGAGAAACTGCAGAAGCTGGTGACTGAGTTTGGTAAAGTGTGTGGAAGAAGAAAGTTAAGAGTAAATGTGAATAAGAGCAAGGTTATTAGGTACAGTAGGGTTGAGGGTCAAGTCAATTGGGAGGTGAGTTTGAATGGAGAAAAACTGGAGGAAGTGAAGTGTTTTAGATATCTGGGAGTGGATCTGGCAGTGGATGGAACCATGGAAGCGGAAGTGGATCATAGGGTGGGGGAGGGGGCGAAAATTCTGGGGGCCTTGAAGAATGTGTGGAAGTCGAGAACATTATCTCGGAAAGCAAAAATGGGTATGTTTGAAGGAATAGTGGTTCCAACAATGTTGTATGGTTGCGAGGCGTGGGCTATGGATAGAGTTGTGCGCAGGAGGATGGATGTGCTGGAAATGAGATGTTTGAGGACAATGTGTGGTGTGAGGTGGTTTGATCGAGTGAGTAACATAAGGGTAAGAGAGATGTGTGGAAATAAAAAGAGCGCGGTTGAGAGAGCAGAAGAGGGTGTTTTGAAGTGGTTTGGGCACATGGAGAGAATGAGTGAGGAAAGTTTGACCAACAGGATATATGTGTCGGAGGTGGAGGGAACGAGGAGAAGAGGGAGACCAAATTGGAGGTGGAAAGATGGAGTGAAAAAGATTTTGTGTGATCGGGGCCTGAACATGCAGGAGGGTGAAAGGAGGGCAAGGAATAGAGTGAATTGGAGCGATGTGGTATAGAGGGGTTGACGTGCTGTCAGTGGATTGAATCAAGGCATGTGAAGCGTCTGGGGTAAACCATGGAAAGCTGTGTAGGTATGTATATTTGCGTGTGTGGACGTATGTATATACATGTGTATGGGGTGGGGTTGGGCCATTTCTTTCGTCTGTTTCCTTGCGCTACCTCGCAAACGCGGGAGACAGCGACAAAGTATATAAAAAAAAAAAAAACCCACTTATATTATGCATTAACAAGGTATCATTTTCAGACAATTAATATTCAATTCTTATCATCTCACTGTAATGTACACAGTACACTATTTACATATGAAGTAAAGGAGTAAATAATGAAGAAAAAAATCAAGATGTAAACCATTAAAAACAAACCTGTGAATACTTTAAAAAGGATATTAAAAAATTACCTTTATGAAAATATTTCATGGAAAATGTATATAATCATCAATAACAAATCTAATACCAACATCTGTCTTTAGAAAAAGATTTAGTTTTACATTACCTGGTTGGAGGTCAACAAATATCTCATTGTTCTCCGGTGAAACACCTTCCATGTTAAATTCATTAAAAAAGTGTCCTTGGTCAAGTTCTGCCCACAGCCCAGGTGAATTTCCCACTGCCCCAGCCTCATTTATGATGAAGAACAATCGCTCTCTGGTAATACGCAGCACACAGCTCTTGGCTAACCGAGCCACAGTGCCCACAATATCTGTAAGACAGTAATCCATTCAACTGACAACGAATGTGAACTTGATGTAAGGATAGGCATTACTCAACTCCAGGAGAGAGAACCTGCATACCAACACCCTGGATCATGCCTCTCATATGTTACTTTATTAATCATAATAAAATTACATCAGATTTAGTCACATTTTTGTAACTGCGTAAGGAATGAAATCAAATGTAACCAAAATGGTATTACAAATGAAGGTGCAACAAATATGTACAAGTACTGTATGTATTTTTTGGTGTCACATTAAGTACATAACCCTAGGACCTCTTTTATGGGGTTCTTGCAGCTTCAAGGCCACACTGCATCATGTAGCTGGGAAATGATGGACTTCCCAAGAGTAAGTTCTTCAATGAGATTGTACTCCTTTTCATTGACTGATGATGGTAAAACCTTGCTGAAAGTGACAGTTCAGTCACAGTGAAACAACATGAGGGCAGAGTCCAGCAATGCCCACTTGTGATTTGTGTGAACTGTGTACAGATACTTCTATCCTATAACAGTATATCATGTATAAGAATGAGTTGCAGAAATTTATCCAAATAGTGTAGGATTAGCATCATTAGTATTCAAACAAAGAAATTACAACTTAATGATGGTTAGACTAGGCACTGTTTAGTTAAGGTTCTAACCAACATTTTGAATATCAAAACTTGATGAGGTTGAATCAATTTTAGTTCTATGTATTCTACCTAATAAATCAGACCATAACCTAAGAGGAATGCCAAACTTATTAGGTATTTTCAACCATCAACACTATATCTTCCCACATTTTTCAAGAACTGCCCTTCCTTATCAAGCTGTTATTTGTGACAGGAAAAATATCTAAAATATAAAGAATTATGATGCAATCACTTCCCTGGTCAGTTACAATAATTTCAAATGTCAAATTTTGTATGTACCCTCATTTCCAACTAACAGCCAATGGAATGGCCAAAAAACAATATGGCAAGCTATAACTATAGGCACAACAGTAGCTCAAACGCGACAGTCACTTAGACAAATCTGTCAATTTTCAAGGCTTCAACATGAAAACTCCAATAATGTACTGAAGCCCCCAAACTTAAATTTTACCAGTTCTCTATACTGGTAATTGCTATTTGAAATTCTGGTAAATAAGAAGTATCCTATCAAGGTGTTTCTTTCATTTTTCATGGCCAACCTAAGCTAAAAGTAGGTCTTCCTTGTCCAACATTGCTATTCTGAAATCTTCAAATCACTTTCACTAACTTTACTGGCAATTACTTACACTACTTTATTTGGAAATATATGGGGAAGAAGACTTGTCACACTTATAGGGAAATAAAATTTGGAAAAAAATAGGTATTTTCAATAAAAAAAAGGTCTACATTAAGTGAAATACTTGTTTTTCATGTCACTGCTCTACAGATTTTTCTGGATGATAAATCTAATTCTGGTTCTCGTATTCTTCTACAGATATCAAAGGGTTTTAGATATTTTCTGGATTGAATAGGTCACTATTTTCATTAATATCTTTAAAGTTTTGCTACCATATTCAACCAAATAATGAATGAAATTATGTTAATAGTGAAATATGGGTTGCACTGTTCTTTGAATGGATACCCATACTTCCAGGTTCTTTACCTGGAAAATGGCAAGGCTGTGTTGTTTTCATTCATTGCCCATTACTGCCTATGGTCATCACTATTGATAATATTTTAGGTTAGGTAGGGCAAAGCCGGTTAGGTTGGCTCATTTTTTTAAAGATTTGTTTGGAGATCATAATATTCATCTACCTTTTTACAAACACAGACACAAGAAACATCTCTCCTCATATGACCCCTGCTAGATTTAGTAACATATTTTAATGAAAATCCTTTGTTTTATAAAACACGTCTCAAATATGAACAAATCCTGAAAACTAAAACTCTGATAAATATTCACTTTTCCTTATACCTCAATATTTAATCAGCTGAACTAATCAATGGAAGAGAAGTCGCTGTAATCTTCAAAATTCCAGAAACTAGTATTCTTAATGTCTAAAAATTTCAATGGAAAAATTGACAATCCCCCAACCAAAATTTAACTGTAGTAGATGCAGTAATAGTAACAGTAGTAGTAGTAGTAGTAGTAGTAGTAGTAGTAGTAGCATTTGCAGAAGTAGTAAAAGTATTAGTAGTGGTGGTATGAATAATATCAGTGGTATCAATATTGTAGTGGTGGGGGTATCATCATTAATAATTATCATAAATCATTATCCTTATTATCATTATAAGTAGTAGTAGAAGTAGTTTATCTACAATTCAAAAAATACAATATGCAGCAACAGCAGCATTTATGATATATGCCATCTGAGCCATATGTGATTATTACTTTACCAAAAGTGTGTTACAGGGAGAGTTTTACATTCATGTAACTCCATCTCTTAACCTCGTATATTTGTACCATGTCTTTACTCCTATGTGAGTATACACATGAATAGTTGCAAACAAATACACACCCCAGGATAAGCCAGTACCTAAATATCATCCAACCCCAAGGGAAGAATGAACCCCTAGGCTGGGTGTAGGCTAAATACCTTGCCCAAGATTCTAAGCCATGCAGGTCCAACCCTGGGCTGGCCCATGCTGAATCACGGCCAGTAACTAACATCTACACCATGAAGGTATGTTGTCCTATCTTGTCCAACTAGAATTGGAAGAATACTCAAGACTTAGAAAAATGTAGTTTGCATGTTTGCAAAGGCCCAGTTGGAAGATATGGAGGTAGAGGATTAAAAACATATTAATCTAAAGTTAGATTAGAGGAGGGTGTGGTACGAAAAAGAGCAGCCTCATCAATTACAGTTTGCTATAGTTTTATCTATGAGGAAGAGGAGAGGAACGAGCTGATTTGCTCCGCATCTGTGATTGTATTCTCTGAACTCTATCAAAGCTGTACCAGCGTATTTGAATTGTAGAACCTAATCATTCCATATTCTACGCTAACAGTAACACAGAAGTAAATCATTTTACTAATAAGATAAACAAAGTCAATCATCATTAATTAAGAAGTTTCGTATTCCCAGATTCGACTTATTCTATATCACTTACTTGAAAATTGTCTGATGCAGAGAATATCGTTCATTTTACCCCTGAACTTCATTTTGGCAGGGAAATGTTATAACGTTGTCCTGAAAACAAGTCAATTCTTGCGGTTGTTTTGATGGGATTCCAGGCAGCGAACATATCTAGCGAACTCTCTCATCAGATTACTCTTTAACCAACGCACAAACATAATCAGCGAATATCTTAAGCGAATACTAAAAAAAAGTCCAAATTATCATCTCATTTGCTTCGTAGGCCACATTGTTATGTACATTTTATATCTAGTTAAGGTTATTTTTCGAATCTAGACAAAGTCGTCTTATTCCGAGTGACTAGCAATATGTCTCCCATCAACAGACCTCACTGGACAAATTACGGACTATAATAGTTGAATAGGTTATTAATCCCATAAGCGATGTATGTCAATCAACTTCCACGAGAATATGATATTCCTTTCGTGTATAAACCTACAGGAGACTTTCTGTTCTTATCATGGACCTTATAAAAAAGTTTTAAACTGTTGTAGGAACTGTTAGTTATGAACATGGAAAAGGCTTTGATTAGAAAGGAAGAAAAATAATTCTACGTCCAGTCAGGACCCACAGTTAAAACACGATGGCTAATCATTGTCACAGTCGTCTCATCACCAAGTTTCAAACACGAGTGTTAAGTTATATTCGTAGCCCGGCATTACTGCCTGAATACCTGAATATAGTAAACACCGAGAGAGAGAGAGAGAGAGAGAGAGAGAGAGAGAGAGAGTGTTAATAAAATGTTATGATGCTTTTTGTGTACTTTTACCTCAAATAATATGCCTTTCTTCTTTATTCCTTGCCAGATTCAAGTAGTCCAGTTGTTCATATATTTAACCTAAAATACCCAGTTCTGCAGTGTAAAACATACGTGTAAACTGTACTTTTTTTTTTTGTAGACTGACGGTATCGAGGTCCTTAGTGTATTAAACAAATGATGCAATAGTATTCTCGGTAAATAAATCTATAACTACCATCTGTAGGAATTATTATAACATAATATGTTATCAAAACCTTTACAAATAGTATATGTTACTTATGTATATGTTCGTACTGTTCCTTATTTGCGTACTATCACATGTTGAGTGTGTACAATAACAACCTATTGCATACGATCATTCAACTTCTGCTAAATGTACATTTGAGAATTGAATAACTTATTTTGAGTTTCTAGTAATACTGTTACTGTATTTTTCATTTCCTTACCTAAATTTCTATTCACAATGATTACCGTTTGGCATAGTCATCAAAGTACATTTTCATCAATGATCTTGTACGATAACTTTCTTATTTTGACAACAACGTGAGCTAACTAGTCTTAGAAATGCTGCAATAAATTGTAAATTTAAAGACTACAGGTAAACTGAAAAGACTTTACAGTGTGACGGGGTAACACGGAATGAACTGAAGATTTATGTGCTAGCAGACAAGAGTGTTTGGGATCATCGCAGCCATGGTTGAACGTACAGCCGAAAAGGTGAGTGATGTTCCCCAGTAGAGAATTAGCAAATAAGAATTTTATATATATATATATATATATATATATATATATATATATATATATATATATATATATATATATATATATATATATCTCACATGGAGATTGACGTTGTACTCTGTTGCAAGGAATCATGATATCCGGTAATCAGATTATAAGTTGTTTTCTCTAAAGTACAGGTTCAAGTAAACAAGATAGAGAGTTTAGCCAAAATGGTTTTGGGATGTGGACTAAGCCTTTTTTATTAATAAAACTAGCAATGTAAAATTTCTGGTCGTGTTTCTTTTCAAAGTACACCACCTCAGTCAGACAGGAATTACATAGATTTAAGTTTACAATGACACTGTATTCAGAACAAAGTGAGTTAGGAGAGCATGATTTTGGATAATATTTTGGTAGATTTTACCAATTAAACTACTTATAACTTTGAATGTCAAGTGATCTTGTTCTGCAGTGCTCGTGCAATGTTTAGAGAGTATTTTAAAAGTTGCCGAGCATAATTCAAGAGCAACTTATTTAATTCTGAGATATTAGATAAGGTGATAATAATGTTAAATAATGATAAAGTGATTGCAATATTGACAAAATCAACAAAACGTAAACCCCTTAGTAGCCATGATGTATTATTGAAATATACCAACACCAAATTGGTCTGCTTCTGGGGATTGCATGGATTTGTTGCTTCTGTAGAGGTTGGGCAACAGCACAAATGGCCACATAGAATGTACTCCCCATGTATTCCCTGCATGTCGTAGAAGGCGACTAAAAGGGGTGGGAGCAGGGGGCTGGAAATCCTCCCCTCTCGCTTTTTTTTTAATTTTCCAAAAGAAGGAACATAGAAGGGGGCCAGGTGAGGATATTCCCTTAAAGGCCCAGTCCTCTGTTCTTAATGCTACCTCGCTAATGTGGGAAATGGCGAATAGTATGAAAGAAATATATATATATATATATATATATATATATATATATATATATATATCATTATTATTATTTTGCTTTGTCGCTGTCTCCCGCGTTAGCGAGGTAGCACAAGGAAACAGACGAAAGAATGTCCCAACCCACCCACATATACATGTATATACATACACATCCACACATGCAGATATACATACCTATACATCTCAATGTACACACATATATATACACACACAGACATATACATATATACACATATATATAATTCATACTGTCTGCCTCTATTTATTCCCATCGCCACCTCGCCACACATGGAATAACTACCCCTTCCCCCCTCATGTGTGCGAGGTGGCTCTAGGAAAAGACAACAAAGGCCCCATTCGTTCACACTCAGTCCTGGGGGTAGGGGAGAAAGAATACTTCCCATGTATATATATATATATATATATATATATATATATATATATATATATATATATATATATATATTTTTTTTTTTCATACTATTCGCCATTTCCCGCATTTGCGAGTTAGCGTTAAGAACAGAGGACTGGGCCTTAGAGGGAAAATCCTCACCTGGCCCCCTTCTCTGTTCCTTCTTTTGGAAAATTAAAAAAAAAAAACGAGAGGGGAGGATTTCCAGCCACCCACTCCCTCCCCTTTTAGTCGCCTTCTACGACACGCAGGGAATACGTGGGAAGTATTCTTTCTCCCCTATCTCCAGGGATAATATATATATATATATATATATATATATATATATATATATATATATATATATATATATATATACACATATATATACACAGGGAGCGGGGGGCTGGAAATCCTCCCCTCTCGTTTTTTTATTTTTTTTTTAATTTTCCAAAAGAAGGAACAGAGAAGAGGGCCAGGTGAGGATATTCCCTCAAAGGCCCAGTCCTCTGTTCTTAACGCTACCTCGCTATCGCGGGAAATAGCGAATAGTATGAAAAAAAAAAAAAAAATATATACACATATATATTGCTGTGGATGCTACTAATGGGGATTACCATTTTGCCATATTTTCATATGCAAGTTGTTAGAACAAATATTAGTGCTGTTAGTTATGACAGCAGTGGACAAGAAAATGTTGGAGAGAGCAATATGACAAAGTTTTGAAGTAAATGTAGGGTTATCAAGGGATTAGGGAAGATGCATTTGTTGAGGGTAAAGTGAAGATGCATTTTTAGGATCAAGTAAATGAAGGTTTATTAAGGTTTTAGAGAAAATAAATTTGGTGTTATCATCTTTCATAGTGAACATGGCATACTACATTTGCTTAAGAACATTGGCGGTTCTAGCTGCCATGTTGTCTCTTATGTTCAAGTGTGTCTCTGAGGATTACATTTATAGTTTTATCTGATGCAGCTAAGCCTTTGTATTGTATAGTTTACAATATTTCCTGCTGTACAGTAGTGAGACTATGCATACTTTGTATGTGTATATAGAATGTATAGTTTCTGATCTGTAAATCCGTCTATCTATATCTCTGATGCCCATTACCTTTGGGAACTCCCTCAAAAGGATGGCCATGGCAAAGGTGTCTCCATAATTGGTGCATTCCTGTGCCACTTAGCTTTAGTGTCTCTCCCTGAACAGGTCATTGGCAGAAGGCTACTCTAGCACATTGTTTTCAAAGGCTTGTACCTAACGTTCCTACCAACTACTTCTACCTGTTGTGTCTACCTAAATGTTCCAACCTCCTACTTTTACCTAATGCTCCCTCCTAATGTTCCTACCTACTGCTCCTACCCAGTATTTCTACCTAATGCTCATGTCTAATGTACCTACCAGTTATTTCTATCTATTACTCCTACTGTTTTGCCAGAAGGCAGGGCTAGCACACAGCAGCTCACCATAGAGAAATTGAGAGTTATGAAGATTGAGATGTGTAAGTTAAGTGTTATCAAGTGTTTTGAGTGACAAGGAGAGATTTTATGTTTGTGGACAGAATGCCAGCTGCTCCAAGTGTGTGTGAAGCAGAAAGAAAATACAGCTATCTGGCTCAGAGGAATGTAACTTGACAACCACTGAAGTGCTTGCTTATTACACAGCTGTCACCAAACCTGTCATACCTAGGCAGGAAGTACCGCTAATATGCTTCCCTTGTTGGTGGCTGCCTACCAACCACTACTTACTGATAAATAAACCTTATGTATTATTGAATATATTAAACTTGCAGAAAGAAGTGAGTGGAATTATAGCTTCAGATCTGCCAAGAGGAGCTTCACTGCTGTCAGAGCTTTCTACCAATCTTAATAATGTCACAGCCATATTTGCAGCTCTTGGTGAGAAAATCAAAGATGGTGAGCTGAACACAGATGGGGTGAGTAATATGTGATATGTTATGTGATGTATAATCACTGTAATGCTGTGTTTATTATCTTTATTTTTCCAAGCAGCGGTAGAATCATGCTAAGTTAACTTCCCATTGTCTTTATTTATGATTTTACATTATGATGAAATATAGTATTAAAAGATGACTGCAACAAGTACATCAAAGTGTCTTCCCATGTAATTCTTGTGCTCCTTTACATTTTTCACGGTATATTTCCTTGACATTGATTCTGGATTCATTGGGAAGTTTTGTGCTTTAACAAGACTTCTAAACCAAATTGTTGATGTCATCAGAGGTGGCAAAGAAGTAAAGCACCAAATATTCTTTAACACAGACTACTAGAAAATATATTGCTTTTGTGCATCTCTTTTCTTCATTATTTCTTTTTGGCATTCATTTGTATTCCATTATGTTTGTAGCTTCCTGACTCCTTAGTTCTCAGGTCATAAGTTTAACCTAAGTTTCATGCTGATCCGAGTTGCTGTTGGTTAGGGAGTCACTAAATTGCCTTAAAACTTTCAGAAGTGTTTTCATATCCTTGAATTGTTCATTCCATGATGCCTTGAACCCTTTAGTCTTTTGACATAATATCTTATAATGTATTGTTTTTGTTGTTTAGGATGGATGCAAAATAGAAATGATCGAAGTAGCTATTTTTCGTTTCTTTCTAACAGACCATCTGTCAATACCAGATTAGAGGATATTGCAGTTATGAAAGAATTTAGGATTATGGCATAGGTTAGTGTGGGGAAGAATAGCTGGAATTGCTTCACAAATGTTTTTGGTGAATGGATTGCAGATTATGAATATACGTGACTGAATATTTTTCCCAACCCTTCTTTTTGAAAATGAAACTTTGATGCTCCTAGATAGCATTAAGATAAACTGGTGGATTGGTAGAGATTAAAGTGATATTATAGTATATGCATTGGAGAGATTAGCTTTATTATGAAGAGGTAACAGAGTGGTATGAAGTGAGATAAGCTGCACAGATAAAAGCCTCTATATGATACAGCTGCATAGATTGTGTGATGAATCATAGGATGGTGAGTATATTTAACATGGTTGAAGATACAAGCAGGAGAGTTAGACTTCATGAGATACAAATAGATTTAATTAATAAGTTGCCAAAGAATATGGGTTTCGGGAAATGATGCCAGAAGAATGACTAGGGGTTGTGTGAAGTAAGAGCATTTAATTTCTTGGGTTGCAAAATGAAGCAAGATCCAACATGTCTTTGTGACTGCATGTTCTGTACAAAAGTGAGTGAATGTGGAGGATTAATATGGAAGTTGTTGTTCACACAGTTTTATTTGCCTTAAATTATAGATGAATAGATTTTGAGTTTTAGTGTTTATGGTCCACTGAGGACATCAGAATACGTGTAGATCTTTACAGATTATTTGTTACTTATGAAAGTTTTTTCTATATACTGGTAGCTGTTGTCTTCATTTCCATTGCCATTTAAATACAATAGTTCCAGTTCAAACATCCATAAATATGATTTCTTTTCTGTGCTTGGTGATGAAATAACAAAGCCTTTCTTACTTAGGCTGCAATATACTTATTCTCATGGTTGACAAGACTGTTATCAGGGAAAATTTACATCTACACTCATCAAATGTAATTCCACATGTGTTACCTCATGAATTGCTTATGTGTCTCAGAAGTTTACTCTTTAGATATATCCATTTCTTACTTAGCCTACCTTTCCCCTTTATCTCTTTAAATTTGCTCTTATAGACCTTCACCAGTTTCCACTGTGCCATGTAATGTACATTGTCATACCATCTTTGTCAGTTTTGGTCCATTTTATATCATCTTTGTAGGCTTTCATCCATGTGTCTTTCTGCTGGCTCTCTCACACCATACTCCTTTCAGTGTGTAATTTCAGGTGTCTACAGTTTTTCATGTCTTCATTCTTTAGATTTTCTATTTAATTTCCCATACCTTCTTTTACCTTCTTTCTTTAGTTGATCTCTTTAATCCTTATCATATTAATCACATTAAACTTTATAATGATTAGATAATGTAATCTACTCATTTTTGATAATGTTTTAATTTTGGTTTCAGGGTTTGAGCTTACTGGAGCTCAAGAACCAGTCTTTCCTTTCATATATGACCAATCTCGCATACATAACTTTGCGGAAATTGAAAGGTGCTAAGATTGAGAATGACCCTAGCATTGGTAAGGATATAATTGTTTTTCCTACGTTGAATTTAATGAATTTGAAAGAAAGATACCAACTATTTTATATGCTGACACCAGCATCCAGTACAGGATACATGGAGAATATTTCCCAAAAGTCTTTAGCCATTGTACATAGTATTTTACTGAAGTTCTGATACTCTTTGCACTCTTATATAGTGTTATTTAGGAATTGGTTGCAGAAATCATTTATTTTCCCATATAAGATGCCAAATTTATTTTTGATGAAATAAGTCCTGGTACATGTTGTTATGAGAAAGGCTAGTGAGTGGTGGAATTAGGTAGACAAATTGCTTGTGAAAGAGTAAGGAAGGTGTATGGATTGTATATACAAAGGAGAAATGTGAATGATTGAGACGAGTACTGGAGAAAGCAGCAGGAGGCCAAGAAAGCTATGAGCTGGAAAAGAGGGTAAGCAACTGATGGACTTTTCTTGGAAGGAGGGAATAGTGTATTGAGAGGAAGGGAACAAATACAGGTGATAGTGAGGAGAGCTGATGTGGAGATGGTAATGGGCAAAGAGGAGGTGAAAAAGAGGTGACATAAGTATTCTGAAGGAATGTTAATTGTGTTAGATTGGGTGATGGATGTGCTGTGTTTGCAATGAGGTGGTATGTGGAGTGAGAGAGAGCCATGGTGAATGGTATTGTGAAAAGAGAGTTGGTGAAAGCCTTGCATAAGATGAAATGTTGGAGTGGATGGGATTAAGGATGAGTCGTGCAAGAAAAGGTGTGGTAAAGTTGTGGCAGTGTGAATGGAATTGTGATTGAGTTTTGCAAGAAAGGGTATGGTATTGCTGTTGACTAGTTAATAAGACTTTAAGGCATCTGTTTTGCCTGAATTGAGTGCTTGAGGATGCAGAATATGTGTACAGTGCTCTCATATAAAGGAAGAGGGGACAAAAAGATTACAGAGGTACAAGTTTGTCGAGTATACTTTGTCAGATGTTTAGGAGAGAGGTGATAAAGAGGGTAGTGGCATACACAGAACATCTGAGTGGAAAGATGGAGTGTGGCTTCAGAAGTAGATGTTTGGCCCTGGTGTTTACTTTAAAGTATTTTCATGAGAAATGCTTAGGTAAATACAGTGAAATATCAGTGGCATTTATGGATCTGGAGGACATGTTTGATAAGCATTGCCAAAAGGCCTTGTAGAAACTGCTGTGAATGTATGGGTTAAACAGAAAGTTCTACATGCAGTGAGGAGTTTTTCTGATGAATGTGTGTCTGCTTCAGGGATGTGTGATGTCACCATGGATGGTTAATCTGTTTATGGATGGGGTGTTGATGGATATGAATGCAAGTGCTATAGAGAAAGGGTCAGGTCCTATGGTATGCTGGGGAATTTAGGTGCATGGGAGGTGAATCTGTAGCTCGCTGTAAACGATACATTTGTGTGGTGGCAGACTCCAGAGAGAAACCCCAAAACCTAGTGACAGTTTGGGAATGTATGAAAGGAAAAAAAATGGAAAATAAATGTGAACAGGTGGTGAGGTGCTTCAAGGAGCTGACACAGGTTGGTTTGAATGTGTCTTATTCAAGAGGAAGTGGAGTACTTTAAGTATTTGGGAATAGATGTAACATTGGATGAAACCATGGGGGTGAAGTAAGTGATAGGATAGAAGAGAGCGCTTAAGTTCTGGGTTCATTAAAGAGCATGTGGGAGGAAAAATCAGTATCTGCTAGAACAAGAATGGACTTGTTTGAAGGTAACTTAGTTGTGATGGTGTTTTACTGATGTAGGTCGTAGACTTTGAACACAGGAGAAAGGAAGAGGTTTTGTTATGCCGGAGGACAATATGTTGTGTGAGACAGGTTGATCATGTAAAGAATCACAGTATAAGAGAAATGTACGGTAGTGAACACAATCTGATTGAAAAAGTTGACCAGGGTGTGATGAAATGGATCAGACATAAGGAAAGGCAAGTAAAGAAAGATTTAGGAGCTCAGTATATTAGAAGTGGAGGGAGCAAGGGGGAGATGGAGATGGAAGGATGGAGTGCAGAAGGCTTTGGGATACTGGGGCATGATTATTCAGGAGGGGGAGAAGCACACATAGGATAGTATGATTTGGATTCATGTGGTAAGTGGGGGTAGGGGGTCAACATGCTGTCAGTGGACAGAACCAGGGCATGTGAAGTGGTGAAGTTAAACTTTGGAGTAGTCTCTGGGACTTGACGGTTGTGGGTAGGCTCTGGTTTCACTGTATTATAGCTAGAGAGCGGATGTGTGCCGGTGAGGCAATTTTGTTTTTGTTCATGCTAAGGTGGAACAGGCATTACATTAATTATTAGCCATTTTTCAAAATATTTTAGATTTATTAGGTGTTGTACATAAAAGTCTTTCTATCCAAAAATGTAAATAGAAAAGAAGGTAACTTACCCTTTAAAAATTTTGAAACAAAAACTAAATGTGAACCAGGTACCATACTGTATACAGAGCAGTGTTCAGTCATATTTTAGTAATAAATATAATTACTGTAATTTCTTAAAAAGTTTTCCATAATTGTATATATATGTAGTGTAAGTAGTATATAACTTGTTAAATTTAATGTGTCATTTGGTGTGATATATACTCTAGAAATGTTAATCAAAATTGATTTGTTTCAGGAGGCTTTTGGATTGTAATATTTCTGGGTGACTGGATTGTCCCAAAAATATATTATGATCTTATAGCATAAGTACTCGGAAAACTCTCTTTGTCAAAGTCACTGACTTATATTAAGTGATGTTTCAGGTATCTGATAAGGCTTTGAAACCAGACTGAATCTGTTCAACAAGGAATGAGTACATTATGAAATTAAGTAAATATCAATACTTCCCCTTCTGTTACTCACTGTATTAAAGGTTACTTGTGTTCAAGGCACTCTAGGTTGATATGAGGTTTAGCAGAAGTCAAAAGATACTTATGTATAAAATCTACATTGTGTCTGTGGGAATCATTTAGATGGATGTGATTTGGATGATCATGCATTCAGATTAATTGAATTGTGGTGGACATCCTTAAAAGTAGGTTTTTTTTTTTTTTTTTTTTTTTTTTTGCTTTGTCGCTGTCTCCCGCGTTTGCGAGGTAGTGCAAGGAAACAGACGAAAGAAAATGGCCCAACCCACCCCCATACACATGTATATACATACGTCCACACACGCAAATATACATACCTACACAGCTTTCCATGGTTTACCCCAGACGCTTCACATGCCCTGATTCAATCCACTGACAGCACGTCAACCCCGGTATACCACATCGCTCCAATTCACTCTATTCCTTGCCCTCCTTTCACCCTCCTGCATGTTCAGGCCCCGATCACACAAAATCTTTTTCACTCCATCTTTCCACCTCCAATTTGGTCTCCCTCTTCTCCTCGTTCCCTCCACCTCCGACACATATATCCTCTTGGTCAATCTTTCCTCACTCATTCTCTCCATGTGCCCAAACCATTTCAAAACACCCTCTTCTGCTCTCTCAACCACGCTCTTTTTATTTCCACACATCTCTCATACCCTTACGTTACTTACTCGATCAAACCACCTCACACCACACATTGTCCTCAAACATCTCATTTCCAGCACATCCATCCTCCTGCGCACCACTCTACCCATAGCCCACGCCTCGCAACCACACAACATTGTTGGAACCACTATTCCTTCAAACATACCCATTTTTGCTTTCCGAGATAATGTTCTCGACTTCCACACATTCTTCAAGGCTCCCAGAATTTTCGCCCCCTCCCCCATCCTATGATCCACTTCCGCTTCCATGGTTCCATCTGCTGCCAGATCCACTCCCAGATATCTAAAACACTTTACTTCCTCCAGTTTTTCTCCATTCAAACTCACCTCCCAATTGACTTGACCCTCAACCCTACTGTACCTAATAACCTTGCTCTTATTCACATTTACTCTTAACTTTCTTCTTTCACACACTTTACCAAACTCAGTCACCAGCTTCTGCAGTTTCTCACATGAATCAGCCACCAGCGCTGTATCATCAGCGAACAACAACTGACTCACTTCCCAAGCTCTCTCATCCCCAACAGACTTCATACTTGCCCCTCTTTCCAAAACTCTTGCATTCACCTCCCTAACAACCCCATCCATAAACATATTAAACAACCATGGAGACATCACACACCCCTGCCGCAAACCTACATTCACTGAGAACCAATCACTTTCCTCTCTTCCTACACGTACACATGCCTTACATCCTCGATAAAAACTTTTCACTGCTTCTAACAACTTGCCTCCCACACCATATATTCTTAATACCTTCCACAGAGCATCTCTATCAACTCTATCATATGCCTTCTCCAGATCCATAAATGCTACATACAAATCCATTTGCTTTTCTAAGTATTTCTCACATACATTCTTCAAAGCAAACACCTGATCCACACATCCTCTACCACTTCTGAAACCACACTGCTCTTCCCCAATCTGATGCTCTGTACATGCCTTCACCCTCTCAATCAATACCCTCCCATATAATTTACCAGGAATACTCAACAAACTTTTTTTTTTTTTATTATACTTTGTCGCTGTCTCCCGCGTTTGCGAGGTAGCGCAAGGAAACAGACGAAAGAAATGGCCCACCCCCCCCCATACACATGTATATACATACGTCCACACACGCAAATATACACACCTACACAGCTTTCCATCGTTTACCCCAGACGCTTCACATGCCTTGATTCAATCCACTGACAGCACGTCAACCCTGGTATACCACATCGCTCCAATTCACTCTATTCCTTGCCGTCCTCTCACCCTCCTGCATGTTCAGGCCCCGATCACACAAAATCTTTTTCACTCCATCTTTCCACCTCCAATTTGGTCTCCCTCTTCTCCTCGTTCCCTCCACCTCCGACACATATATCCTCTTGGTCAATCTTTCCTCACTCATTCTCTCCATGTGCCCAAACCACTTCAAAACACCCTCTTCTGCTCTCTCAACCACGCTCTTTTTATTTCCACACATCTCTCTTACCCTTACGTTACTCACTCTATCAAACCACCTCACACCACACATTGTCCTCAAACATCTCATTTCCAGCACATCCATCCTCCTGCGCACAACTCTATCCATAGCCCACGCCTCGCATCCATACAACATTGTTGGAACCACTATTCCTTCAAACATACCCATTTTTGCTTTCCGAGATAATGTTCTCGACTTCCACACATTCTTCAAGGCCCCCAGAATTTTCACCCCCTCCCCCACCCTATGATCCACTTCCGCTTCCATGGTTCCATCCGCTGCCAGATCCACTCAACAAACTTATACCTCTGTAATTTGAGCACTCACTCTTATCCCCTTTGCCTTTGTACAATGGCACTATGCACGCATTCCGCCAATCCTCAGGCACCTCACCATGAGTCATACATACATTAAATAACCTTACCAACCAGTCAACAATACAGTCACCCCCTTTTTTAATAAATTCCACTGCAATACCATCCAAACCTGCTGCCTTGCCGGCTTTCATCTTCCGCAAAGCTTTTACTACCTCTTCTCTGTTTACCAAATCATTTTCCCTAACCCTCTCACTTTGCACACCACCTCGACCAAAACACCCTATATCTGCCACTCTATCATCAAACACATTCAACAAACCTTCAAAATACTCACTCCATCTCCTTCTCACATCACCACTACTTGTTATCACCTCCCCATTTGCGCCCTTCACTGAAGTTCCCATTTGCTCCCTTGTCTTACGCACTTTATTTACCTCCTTCCAGAACATCTTTTTATTCTCCCTAAAATTTAATGATACTCTCTCACCCCAACTCTCATTTGCCCTTTTTTTCACCTCTTGCACCTTTCTCTTGACCTCCTGTCTCTTTCTTTTATACATCTCCCACTCAATTTCATTTTTTCCCTGCAAAAATCGTCCAAATGCCTCTCTCTCCTCTTTCACTAATACTCTTACTTCTTCATCCCACCACTCACTACCCTTTCTGATCAACCCATCTCCCACTCTTCTCATGCCACAAGCATCTTTTGCGCAATCCATCACTGATTCCCCAAATAAAAGTAGGTACAGTAAACAAAAAGAAATGTACTCAACACAAAAAATTAGCATAGCAAGTACATGCATAAAGAACACTGGGATCAACATGAGTGTTTAGTGAGGCCTATTTGTGGGAAAAAACAAAATTGCCCTTGAAATTTGAAAATAAATGGACAAGTGTACTGTGGAGTATGGGGTTCTACCCATATTGAAAAACTTAACATTGAGGTACACAAGTCTTGATGCTTTTGTGTATGACATTGATAAAGACACTGCTATTTTAGACAGTATCTTTATTGGTAAAATCTCAAGTTTTACATTCTTTCTCTGAAAATAGTTGCAACAAATGCCAAGTGCTAAAAGTATGGCAGCAATGAATGCTTTATTTCCTTTTTTGAAAATTGATGGATAAATGAATGGAGATAGATAAATGATTGTATATGTTCATACTTACAGATCGTCTTGTGGAAACAAGGGTTGCTCTGGAACGTATTCGTCCATTGGAAGACAAGCTGAAATATCAGATTGACAAGCATGTGAAAGTAAGTTTATAGTTTAAAACAAATTTACTTCACAAGAATTGTGAATGTCGTTTTGATTATTAACAGTTTATTAGGACCTCTTTTTTGATAATCTTGTTTGAGGTGAACATATACATATATTACTGAAATTATTTTTTGTTTTGTTTAATGAAATTCAAATTGGACTACTACAAATTTGCTTGAAGTTTATCAGTCATGTTTGAAGTTACATTACAGGTGCATCTTTAAGCTTAAGTCTGATCCAGATGAGGTTTGAGAGGGATGTAATCAAAAAGCTGGATTCATTATTGCTGGAGTTCATGTAAATATAGTGATTTAACAGATATGTTGATCGTGATGCTGTTGATAAAGAGCATCACCAACCCTAATACTTAAACACTTGCAATACTGGTTTTAAAACCAGTGTTGCAAGTTTTTTAGTATTTCTTTCTTTAATACTTGTTCACCTTTACCAGCCTTATTGAGGCACTGGCAGGAACAGACAGATAAACCTTTTGGGGAAAATCCTCCCTTGATATCTTCTTCATAGTTTGCTTGTGAATTACACATGAAAGTTAGAGAATGAATGCAAGCAGATGCAGTCTTACTTTGTCTGTTCCTTGCTAATGCAGGAAACGGCAGTCAAGTAATAAAGAAAGAATCTGCGAATAATTTTTTTCACACTGCAGATAGCAACTGAAGGTGTTGTCAGTGCAGATGATCCCTCTAGACTGAAGGGCAACCTTGATAACATCGGATCATCTTCGGATGAAGATGAAAATGATGGTAGTATGAAGAAACCAGATGAAGAGCAGAAGATTTATAAGATTCCCAGGATCAGCCAAACTCATTATGGTAATGAATCTATTGATATTATAATTGTCATTATTATTATTATTATTATTATTATTATTATTATTTATTTTTTATTTTTTTGAAAAGATTATATCCAGGGAAGTTGATATCCCTCAGCTTACAAATGACTGATTATGGTGTAAAAGAAGAATGACCTCATAGCACAAAATCTCAGTTTATTGTGTCTTTGTATTATTTTTCAATTCATTATTCAATTCATTAACTGCAAAGACCAAGAATAGTGAATCATCATAAGATGGGCACACTTCACATTTGAAAACTGTTTCCAGAGACCAAATAATAAAAGGTAAAACATATATTAAAGAAAGTTGTTTGTAATTTTACCATAAGAATGAAGAATTTCTTTCCACACTGAAAAATAAAATTTGAAAAGAGTGAAGATACTTCCTGTAGGGAATAAAGCTCATTCAAATGGCAAGATTAAAAGAACAAAGGAAACCAAATGAATGCATACCTGTAATGGTTATTAGATTGATGAATTAGAAGGAAGTATGATAAGATTTAAACTTGGATTACAGTAATATTGTGAGTAGTTAAATGTCATCTTGTGATCAGAAGCCATGGAGATGATAAGTCTTGTCTTACGTCCCTGTCTTGTATGTATTCCAGTGATTATATAAACAACTACCATCCTGCTATTATTCATCACTCATTCCACTTATATTGCATACAGTCATATGAATTTTTGTTAAGGGAGCTGCAGGCTCGACACCTGTGTTCAACCACATGCATCTTTTGTGGGTATTAGTTTGCAGACAGAGTCACCAGCCCACACCATGCAGGATAGCAAAAAAATGGGATCTTCCAGTATTAATGATACTGAAAGAACTCAGTTTGAGGAAAAAGACTTCATATTTACTGTTCGTTTTTGTTTATATAATATATTATTTCAGATGGTGAAGAAAAGAAGGATGAAATGAAAGAAAAAGCGAGACAACGAGTTCTTAATTCCAGCATGTTGCGTGATGCCCTTTATGAACACACAGAGGACCCAGAAGTTGTATACAACATTGACGTCCTTAAGCAGAAGGCCATTAAGAAGCGTAGAGAGCTGGAAACGTAAGAAATCATTCCTAAGTTCCATGGTTTAATACCTTCATTTAAGTCACAGTTATGGGGTATGTTGAGCATTGCTCACTAAACAAGTGTGTTTTCATAGTATTGTGTTGAAGATATATAAGAATTTGGAATGAAGTGCATTATTGCTATTGCTGACTAGTTACCTCTCATCATATCATTTGAGCAACCTCTGGACTGTTATTTTGAATGGCAAACTCCTGAAATTCATGATAAGGCATATTTACTTCCTTACAGTCCTTCTGAGTAAACCTTTACCAGATTCTGTGTTGTAGTAATTAGGAAGTGATTATGAATGACCCTGGCCTAGGTTCAATTTATGGAATGGATGGTCAGGTCACAGCCAACCCAGCTGGTCATCCTCCCTTGGGGGCTGGTTGATAAATGAGTACCTGATCTGAGCTAGGATTTATGCTGTACATTTATAGGTCTGACTCGGAGATGGCCATTATTATGGCATACAGTTGCCTGAATCAAATTGGGTGCCATAAAAGAAAATATGATTATTATTATATAAAAACCCAGGGCTATTTATGGTGCTCCTACAATTTCAAGGTGGCACTGCAATCAGTAGCAGGGCAGTTGACAGTATTGTTTGAGCATTAGGTAGAAACTTTAGGTAGAAGTTAGCAGAGGAACATTAGGTAGGTGCCTCTACAAACACTGCTAGACTTGCCCTCTACCAGTGGCCTGTTAAGGGTGAGGCACAAAAGGCTAAGTGGTACTGGAGTTCACACTAGTTATAGAGACTCTGTTGCTGTGGCCACCCCCTTGAGGGTATTTCTGAAATGAGGCAACAGAGGTATAGGTAGATAGATATATAGGTAGATAGATTGTCTATAGATGTTAATACAGCTTTGCCAAAGGTAACATAACTACATGCAGGTGAAGTCTGGTAATGACTATATCACTTATGTGTTCACTGAATAGACACTGAATAGACTCTTTGAAAAGCTGATCTATGCAGAAAGAGGAAAATCTCCTACTCTCACTTACACAACATGGCTTCACACCCAATCACTTCATCACCATACGACAAATAAAATTCATAGAACATATCATAGATGGCTTCAACCAGCCACAACCTCTGTCACTCACAGTACTGGTGGCAAACACCAACAAAGCATCTGACACTGTCCCTTGACAAATCCTCACACAGAAGCTTCTTCTAGATACCCATACATACAGTATGGAGAGAATGGGTGAGGAGAGGTTGACAAAGAGGATATATGTATTTGTCATGGATAGAGGAGACAAGGAGAAGAGGGAGACCAAATTGGAGATGGAAGCATAGAATGAAAAAGATTTTGAGTGATTAGGGGCTGAACATGCAGGAGGGTGAAAGGCGTGCACAGGATAGATTGAATTGGAATAATGTGATATACTAAGGTTGATGTGTTGTCAGTGGACTGAACCAGGGCATGTGAAGCATATGGGGTAAACCACTGAAAGGTTGTGGATAGGGAGCTTTGGTGTTATTGCAATACGCATAACAGAGATAAAAAAAAATTATAAGAATCCTGATGGTATGACATTGAAATAGTTAATGGTCATTGAAATTTCCATTTTTTTTTTTACCTCCTTGGAATCTGTTTATATGTCAAATGTTTACAGATCAAATGAACATCTGAACTTTATTTCTTTTTATTCTTCTATGAACTGAAACTATCAGCTAAAATTATATTCTTTCTATCATTTGTATCAAAGCAAGGTGTAGAGTTTTTTGAATTACTGTGTTTCTACCCAGATATGAGGAGGACAACATGATCAGGAAAGTGATAAGTCGCCGTGATAAAACAGTTATGGGAGAATTGACCACACTGGGCACAATGGGTTCTGAGCTCTTGGGTTTCACCAACATGGATGCTTTGGATGAGGACTATGACCCATCTGCTCCTCAAGTGAAGAAACAGAAGACAGTGAAGTCATCTAAGGGCAAAGGAAAAGGCAAATTTAAAGGCAAAAAAGGTAATTCATTTCTTATAATCATAAACTTTGAGGTTAACCATTTATTGGCATTACAACAGTGTCTTATACAGAGCCTCATCCAATTAAGCATTCACTGCAGAGTATATCATTTCAGTTTTCTCTCACTCATCCTGTACATATACTCTCACACACTTGACTCAAGTACTCATTTGGTTATACTCAAAATCTAATATATCTGTGTTTATGCCAAAGAAGTATTGATATTTGAATCATGTATTTTATTACCCATAGCTTGCTGTGTATCATTTCTTATTCTTCTCTCTTCTTAATTTCCAAACACTGAGCACTTCAGCAGTCCATTTTGAGAAGAGTTGCAGTACTATTTTTGATTTTTAACAAATATCAGAACTATTTTTCTTAACCTTAAACAAAAGCATTTTACAGTTTACTAAGAACAAGTACAGATGAGTTGGGATATAGCATGACTAGATTCAATGATTTTGATATGACATGAGCACCAAAATTCCTCTTATCTTTTTGCTGTAATATGATCCATTGTGATGCAGTATAACCCCAGCTGGCTGGTTGGTGCTATGCTACCCAGGCTACCCTGACTACTGTGTCAGTTCTATGCAAGCATTCATTGAGTAACAGCATGTCATCTACCTTTTAAATGATTCTACATTCATGACCACATATTCCAGTCACCAACATGCCTAAGCATCTGGCAAGTGAACCTTTTAAAAGGAAAAGGTAGCTGTTATGGGGTCTGAACATGCAGAAACATGAAAGGTGTGCATTGAATAGAGTGAATTTGAACAGTGTAGTATGCTGGGGTTAACAGTGTCATCAATGGACTGGACCAGGGCATGTGAAATGTCTGGGTCTGTTGGGCCTGGATGTGAATAGAGAGCTGTGGTTTTGGTAGATTGCACATGATAGCTTGTATATGGATGTGAGCGGATGTGGCCTTTCTTCTTCTGTTTCTTGGTGCTACCTCACTGATGCAGGGGATGGTGATGCTGTATCCTGTAGAGAAGGGTGGTTCCAGGAATGGATGAAGGAAAGTAAAAATATGTACATGTGTATGTGTATGTATATGTATGTATGTATATATTTGTGTGTATGTACATGTATGTGCGTATATTTGTGTCTGTCAATGGATGGGTTTTTCTTTTCTGCTTCATAGTGCTACCTAGCTAATGAGGGAAACGTCAGTCAAGTCTGAAAAGAATTAAGAAAAATAACTGGAATATTGTTGGTACAGTAGAAAGTTTACGGTTCAGGTAAACAAGGCAACTGAATCGGGTATTTAAATTCAGAATGTTCATAATTTTTGGTGAATGATTGGTTAATTGTATTTTGTATATATTTTTTCTTTACAGTTCTCATTTGTAGGGTCTTAGCTAATGCATGAAGTGAAGTAATGAATATCTTTGTATTCAGGAAGAATAGTGGAAAAAACTTAGCGAGCCTAGTCCAGAGTCCTGAAGAAATGTGGGTCTGTTATTTACTGTGTGTATTGGATATTATTTTCAATGTTTGAACATTTTCATTGTATTTTGAGTATCATTATTATTATTATTATTATTATTATTATTATTATTATTATTATGTATTTTATTTTATTTTATTTATATTTTATTATACTTTGTCGCTGTCTCCCGCGTTTGCGAGGTAGCGCAAGGAAACAGACGAAAGAACTGGCCCAACCCCCCCCATACACATGCATATACATACGTCCACACATGCAAATACACATACCTACACAGCTTTCCATGGTTTATCCCAGACGCTTCACATGCCTTGATTCAATCCACTGACAGCACGTCAACCCCGGTATACCACATCGCTCCAATTCACTCTATTCCTTGCCCTCCTTTCACCCTCCTGCATGTTCAGGCCCCCATCACACAAAATCTTTTTCACTCCATCTTTCCACCTCCAATTTGGTCTCCCTCTTCTCCTCGTTCCCTCCACCTCCGACACATATATCCTCTTGGTCAATCTTTCCTCACTCATTCTCTCCATGTGCCCAAACCACTTCAAAACACCCTCTTCTGCTCTCTCAACCATGCTCTTTTTATTTCCACACATCTCTCTTACCCTTACGTTACTCACTCTATCAAACCACCTCACACCACACATTGTCCTCAAACATCTCATTTCCAGCACATCCATCCTCCTGCGCAAAACTCTATCCATAGCCCACGCCTCGCATCCATACAACATTGTTGGAACCACTATTCCTTCAAACATACCCATTTTTGCTTTCCGAGATAATGTTCTCGACTTCCACACATTCTTCAAGGCCCCCAGAATTTTCGCCCCCTCCCCCACCCTATGATCCACTTCCGCTTCCATGGTTCCATCCGCTGCCAGATCCACTCCCAGATATCTAAAACACTTCACTTCCTCCAGTTTTTCTCCATTCAGACTCACCTCCCAATTGACTTGACCCTCAACCCTACTGTACCTAATAACCTTGCTCTTATTCACATTTTCTCTTAACTTTCTTCTTCCACACACTTTACCAAACTCAGTCACCAGCTTCTGCAGTTTCTCACATGAATCAGCCACCAGCGCTGTATCATCAGTGAACAACAACTGACTCACTTCCCAAGCTCTCTCATCCCCAACAGACTTCATACTTGCCCCTCTTTCCAAAACTCTTGCATTTACCTCCCTAACAACCCCATCCATAAACAAATTAAACAACCATGGAGACATCACACACCCCTGCCGGAAACCTACATTCACTGAGAACCAATCACTTTCCTCTCTTCCTACCCGTACACATGCCTTGCATCCTCGATAAAAACTTTTCACTGCTTCTAACAACTTTCCTCCCACACCATATATTCTTAATACCTTCCACAGAGCATCTCTATCAACTCTATCATATGCCTTCTCCAGATCCATAAATGCTACATACAAATCCATTTGCTTTTCTAAGTATTTCTCACATACATTCTTCAAAGCAAACACCTGATCCACACATCCTCTACCACTTCTGAAACCACACTGCTCTTCCCCAATCTGATGCTCTGTACATGCCTTCACCCTCTCAATCAATACCCTCCCATATAATTTACCAGGAATACTCAACAAACTTATACCTCTGTAATTTGAGCACTCACTCTTATTCCCTTTGCCTTTGTACAATGGCACTATGCACGCATTCCGCCAATCCTCAGGCACCTCACCATGAGTCATACATACATTAAATAACCTTACCAACCAGTCAACAATACAGTCACCCCCTTTTTTAATAAATTCCACTGCAATACCATCCAAACCTGCTGCCTTGCCGGCTTTCATCTTCCGCAAAGCTTTCTCTGTTTACCAAATCATTTTCCCTAACCCTCTCACTTTGCACACCACCTCGACCAAAACACCCTATATCTGCCACTCTATCATCAAACACATTCAACAAACCTTCAAAATACTCACTCCATCTCCTTCTCACATCACCACTACTTGTTATCACCTCCCCATTTGCGCCCTTCACTGAAGTTCCCATTTGCTCCCTTGTCTTACGCACTTTATTTACCTCCTTCCAGAACATCTTTTTATTCTCCCTAAAATTTATTATGTATAGGTATGTATATTTGCGTGTGTGGACGTGTATGTATATACATGTGTATGTGGGTGGGTTGGGCCATTCTTTCGTCTGTTTCCTTGCGCTACCTCACCAATGCGGGAGACAGCGACAAAGTAAAATATATTAATAAATGAATATATATTTTATTCCGCTTTGCCGCCATCTCCCTCGCCAGCGGGGTAGTGCAAGGAAACAGACGAAAGAATGTCCCAACCCACCCTCATACACATGTATATACATACACGTCCACACACGCAAATATACATACCTGTACATCTCAACGTATACATATGTATACACACAGACGTATACATGTATACCTACGTACATAATTCATACTGTCTGCCTTTATTCATTCCCATTCATTTCCATAAAATAAATTATTATTATTGTTATTATTTTCTTTTTTCTAATGGTGGATGTCATAATATATCGTGATTTGATACAGTATCAGTACAGATTTTCTTGGTATCTATCATGTGCTAAATCCTGACCCTTCTGTATTTTTTGAGGATTATGTCCTTCAACTTTTTGTGTTGAATGTTTGAGTCGTACACTTATCCTTCTGTAGATCCATTTGTGTGCATCGTAACATCCTATTTGTTTTGTCCTCTTTTTTGATGCCTCAATATGATATATTGTACCTGCTTTCTGTAGCAGAAGTGTATCCCCAAGATTATTGCATTCTTTTTTTATCAGTATACAGGTTTATAGTTACTTCACCCTCATATATTTTGGTGAATTATGTTCCTTTCATGGTCTCACTGATAATTGTTAAAAGTACTTGCATAACGTTTTACCTTGGATCCACTTTGCTTGAAATGCTTTCTTGATAATATGAAATTATTCATATTCCTTTGTAAAGTGTTCAGACCTACACATTCTATATGAAATTGATTTTATAGAGTAATGATTGTCTGTAAAGTAAATTTTGCCTCTTAAGAGACATTGGTAGTTTTAATAATGAGTTTAAAAAGTAACTAAAGATGATGGTCAGTTAATGTAACTAGGTAGATTATGATATTCATGTATGCGTATACATTTACCTTTCATTTTTGTTTCAGGGATGAAGAAGAAGGGCAAACACTGATTTTGGAAGATAGATGTATAACTTGATGCCTTGTATATTTTTGTTGAGAAATAAATACGAAATAGAATTTTGAGTGCTGTTATGACATCAGGAAAAGTTTACCAGCTTACAAGTAACAAGTTAGTTCAGAGTTGATTATATTTCGCTCTTGCTCTTTCCTCCGCAGTATGTCTATATGAAGCTGGGGATTAGTACTAGACTTTTGGTGTATGTTTCAAATTAGACTTGTTTAAGTAATCTTCTGATGCACTTGTCTGGTAGATGAATTTATGTACTTGTCTTTTTATCTTCCCCTTTTTTCCCAATTTACCAGCTACCTTCTTTAATCTTCAATCCACAAAACTCTTCATCATTTCTCTGAACATCTTTCTGCTTCGAGTTCCTTAGGGGTAGCAGTGCTGCTTTAACACAGACATCTACCCATTGTATATATATTTCTTTGGTGTTCTTCCTTTCAGCAGGTAAGTCTGTTTCATGGATCCACAAATTCAACAAGGATAGAAGAGTGGAATAGTTGTCTAGTTCCTTATTCTGGATGCTCAGATAATTAAGTTGCAGTCCAACCATTGAGGCTCTGGGATCTTCTCTCATTACTGTTTGAGATGGTCATTATGTCAGCAGCCTCACACACCATTGGCTTCAGTGTATCCATGGCAAGTGAGGCTGGTGGCAGGGGATACACATTCCCCAAGAATTACCTCTTGAGTATGCAGGGCAGGGATGTCCAGCTACTTGAGGAATAGTTTAAAAGAAAGAAAGAAAAAAAAAAGCAATGTGGATAGTATGATCACAGGTGAGAGGTAAGCATGTGAAAAGGAAATGGTACCAAGAGGAACAGAGCAAGGCTGCATAACAGTTTGATTATGTAATATAGGAAAGTGACAGAGATATATGGAAGTGTGGTAACAGTTATGAATACAGCAAAGGAATTTTGGTGATAGAAGAGGGGGATCATAATGAAGGGTACATGTCTAGTGCACACTAATATGAGGGTTGAGGTTATCTGAAAGAGTGTGTGATAATGTGAACTCCTAGGGAGTCTGGAAGAGAGCATAGTAATGCAAGAAGCTCATGTTGTCCAGAAGAGAGCATGATGATGAGGTCTCAGGCTATCTGGAGTGTATAGTGATGGAATGGTTCCGATTGTCCAGAGGAGGAAAGAATTGTAAGGGGAGTTCCAGGTTGTGTGGAATGCTTAGTAATTTATGGTTTCACACTGTCAGGAGGACTGCTTGGTAATGTGAGGTCCAAGGATGTCTGTAGATGTGCATTTTAACATAAGGTCTGACAGTGTCTTAGAAGTGCATGATAATGTGAGAGGGTTTAAATCTGGAGGAATGCATGGTAATATAAGGTCCAAGGCTGTCTGGAGGAGTGCATGGCAATCTAGACTCATGGCAGTGGACGGTTTGGGCTATTTTTTTTTATAGTATTAGATGTATGGCTTGGGAAGAATCATGGCCATCCCTGTTGAAAGGATACAAGTGCAAGAAAAAGAACAAAATCAATAATCGATTCTTTGTTTGTGACATGACTCTTAATGTTGGAAAGGTTATAGAAAGAGGGAAAGATAAGAGCAGGAAAAGATTTCCACAGTTTCTGTGTTTGAGGAAGGAAGAAAGTAGGAGGTACTGATGGTCAATCCTCATACGGCTAGTGCAGCCATGCATGTCCCATGATCAAAGCTTTAGTATAGGAATACACACAGGCAACTCATGGAAGCATTGGTCAAAATACTACTTGTAGAACTGGAAGGGGGCACCAGTTGCAGAGTAGACAGAAAAAGGGACGGTTGACAAGATTTGATACTTGAAGAGTACATACAGTGGAAGGATTTTGATTTTACTTTAGCTAAAAGGGAAGTGAAGCAAGATACACCCCAAATATCAAGCAATACTCTAGAGTGAATGAAATATCTGTAGCTACTGAATAGCTGGTCACAAGAGAATTACAGCACCTATAAAAACTCCCTGCTTTAAGGAAGCAGATTTGTAATGTTCATTATATGTGGTTTCCAGGATATAATGGAAGATATGGTTATACCTGAATTGTTTATGCTACTGCAGGGATGATGTGTGATTTTTTTTATTTATCAGCTGGAAAGGAGATAGATTTGGAAAGATATATAGGACAAAATAGATTTTTTTATACCACTGAATTTAATCTGATTACTGCTTCACCATTTTATGATGCTGCAAAAGTTCAAATAAGAGATGGGATATGTTCCATGTCAGAGAAAGAGCAGGTATTATTTAGGAAGGGAGAGATGAGACTGTATAGTTTCTAGATTGAAGCAAGAAGATTGTAAATGAAGGGAAGAGGTAGAGTATTTGAGAGAACGTAACCCTGAGAGGTACCATTGTTGATGGGATAAAAGAGAAATATAACTCCATCAACAGCACTGACAAATGACCAAAAAGAGAGGAAGCTTTTCATTAAAGAATGGGGAGTAGATGTCAAGGGCCATGACAAAAAAATTCACTAAGATACTGAGAGAAGAGGACCAGAGGTGAGTCACATGGAGAGATCTCTAGTAGATCTGAAAGAAGGGAATAGGATTCTACAGGTTTAAGAAAGTGAGAGATAAGTATCTCAAAATCTTTGGAGATAAAGAAGAGAAAGCTATGGGTAGATAGCTTCAGGGTTTAGAACAGTCTCCTTTCTTAAGGATGGGCTGCATCAAGACATGGTTCCAGGAAGAAGGGAAAGTTTCCCTTTTGAAATAGTAATGAAGTGGACAAGCAGGGATCTGATATAGTTATATGAGGCACATTAGAAAGAGATATGCCACCTGGATTATATGCCATGTCCACTTGATGGTGTGAGAATTCTCTGAAAACTTGTGCAAGGAAAATGAGAACATAGGTTCATTGGGAGGAGGACTAGGTAAATAATTATTCAGAGCAGAGTTGGAGGCAAGTAAGATACTGAAAAGTGTGACTTTATCAGTTGGGAAGTTAGCCATAGATTAATCACTGGTTGAAAGGAGGAAAGGTTGAGGTAGTTAATTTGTTTGAGGTGCATTTGGTCAAGGACTAGAAAGATTTTTGTGTAACAGAACAAGTCAAATCAGCATAATTTTTTTGAGGAAGTTGCTTGACTTTGTAATTATTTCAAGGAGAGATTAAGGCAGAAAGAGATTTAGAAGGGAAGAGTTTCACATCCCTAGACACTTTGTCCATGATGTGACATGCATCAGAGCATGAGCGGTCAAATCATGACTAAGAGACGTAGGACTCCACTCCAGCAGAGGGAATCTCTGCTACGTGGTCATCACAGCATAAAGCATTGTGTTCAGTGAAGCAAAACTGGTACGAAGAGGAAAGAAGAGTATATAACTCTGCAGTGTTGACCAATGAGCTCCTCCAAGTGCCAGGGATTGGCATATGAAGGTGGGGACAAGGAGAGGTTGAGCTTGGTTATAAATGACAAAGACTGTCATCAAAAGACCCTAAGGTAAGATAATGTATATATGATGAGAGTGAAAAAAAGGTCGAGTGTGTTGGAAGAGGGGTCACAACGACTAGGGACTCGTGTTGGATGTTTAATTATTGGTTCCAGATCATTTTGGCGAGGAAAAGAAAATGCTTCTACTATGCATGTATTAACCTTAGCCTACCCTAATCAGAGATACAGAGGAAATACTTCATGAAACAAAGGAAAAAAAGTTATAGAGGGTAAAGAAATTTTAAGCCACGGCTAAAAAGCTGAGAGACGACATACATGAAGTAAGCAGTGGGTGTTTTATATTAGAGTTAGCTAACACAGCCCTTTGAGCAAACACAATGGTATTTTTAGAGATTTGAGAAGTACATGGCAATGTGAAGGCTGAGGATATTTGGAGTACTTGATAATGTGAAGGTTTAGGAGATTTGGAGGAGTGCATGTAAATGATAGGTCCCAGGCTGTCTGAACGAGCGCATGGTAATGTATGGGCTTAAGATATTTGGAGGAGCTAATGGTAATGCGAGGCTCCAGGCTATGTGGTGGCGGTTTCGTTAGGTGTGGGTTCCTGGATTTCTGGAGGAATGTGTAAGGAAATATAGGTTATATGTTGTTTGAGAGTGCAATGAGGTGTAATGTAGGGCGCAGGGTGTATGGAACTGGTGTAATAAGATGTAAGGCTGTAAGGAGTGTGTGGGGACCAGGACGTGAATAGTGTGTGGTGAGATGGTATGGGGTCCGGGGTGTAAAGAGCCCAGGCTACGTGGAGGAATGGCGGGTCATGTGGTTCATCAAAAGATTGTGAGATTGAAGACCAAAAACTTGATAGCATTGCTTAAAAAAAGGACTTAAAAAAAGGATTGCGATAAGGACTGAGCATTGTGACACTATATGAGAGTAAACACGGAGAGAGAGAGAGAGAGAGAGAGAGAGAGAGAGAGAGAGAGAGAGAGAGAGAGAGAGAACAAAGGAGAGAAAGGTTAATGGTGAGACCATCACTGCTTCGTTTACTGACGGAAGTTACGTATTAACATAGGTCTGTGTCCTTGAAGGAGTACCTCCTGGGCTGTCCATCATATATATATATATATATATATATATATATATATATATATATATATATATATATATATATATATATATATTATTTATTTATTTTATTATACTTTGTCGCTGTCTCCCGCGTTTGCGAGGTAGCGCAAGGAAACAGACGAAAGAAATGGCCCCCCCCCCATACACATGTATATACATACGTCCACACACGCAAATATACATACCTACACAGCTTTCCATGGTTTACCCCAGACGTTTCACATGCCCTGCTTCAATCCACTGACAGCACGTCAACCCCGGTATACCACATCGCTCCAATTCACTCTATTCCTTGCCCTCCTTTCACCCTCCTGCATGTTCAGGCCCCGATCACACAAAATCTTTTTCACTCCATCTTTCCACCTCCAATTTGGTCTCCCTCTTCTCCTTGTTCCCTCCACCTCCGACACATATATCCTCTTGGTCAATCTTTCCTCACTCATCCTCTCCATGTGCCCAAACCACTTCAAAACACCCTCTTCTGCTCTCTCAACCACGCTCTTTTTATTTCCACACATCTCTCTTATATATATATATATATATATATATATATATATATATATATATATATATATATATATATATATATATATATATATATGCTGGTGGCGTCACAAGGGTAAGCATCATCACTATACATCAGAGCAAATGACAGTACCCTAGAGTTTCATGAGGCTGATTCTTGGTTCCTAGTTGGAACGCGGTGCTGTGCCGTTAAAGATCACTTGTTTAGGACATTCCACTTAGGTCAAGAAGTATGCATGATGAATTAACCGATACTTTAAACATTAAGAAGAGACGATGTCTTTAAATAAAACTAAATATTTGCATACAGACCAGGCATGCCACCGGCTGAGTTGATATCAAACTAGATATGATGCAATTCTTTCCCATCACCGGAACGCACACTTTGGCTTACTAATTTTAGAAACTTGCACATTTAACCATCATATAATATTTGTGTTTACACTCACCTACTTCCTGAGCATATAACCACACACCAGCTTTCACACTCGCACATACTGGCAACTGTATACACTCGTTAGAACATTCTGAATACTCACAGACATACTAGCAAGATCATAAACAGCTCACATAGACGTTAATCATAAATCTCAATGATGAACTATCCACGTACATCCAGTGTTTATGAAACGACTGCTACTTGTAAGACAGACTATCAGTGATGATCACTTCTGACACATATGGCAAAAGTCCATTTCGTACCATATGCGAATGCACTGATTTTGATCCGGGTTCGTGTTTTTTTTATATATCCAGGTATTGTTAATATACGAGAGACTTGTGACGAGCGCACGGAATATTTTGATGGGTGTCTTAAAGATACAGACGGACATCTGGAAGCACATATACAGGCGGAAAGGTGAAGAGGATACAGGTATCATGAAATTCTTGGACACGCCCTAACGTTATCTGCGAGTGTCAATATGGAGAAGCCGAGTAATAGATCATGGAAGACTAATGAAGAGCGACACCCGCAAAACGTATCATTGATATTCATGGTCCATTTGTACTGCAAGATGGAAAACAAATATTAACCAGTACGTCATTCATCAGACTGATCGTTGTTGAATGCAATAATAATGGTCCAACGTTTATGGTTTTTGGGCTTTGTTTCTGGGCGCTGAAAACCTCTCGTTCGTGCGGCAGATGTTGTGCGCGGGGGGGGGCTGGAGACGGGCATATATGGCTACCTGTACAAAAAAAAAAAAAAAAAAAACACGCTGCAGAAGCCGATGGGGCGCGTGTTTTTCTATCGCGGTGGCGGTGTGTGAGTACGACCAGATGAATCCATGAATACCAAGACTCACGACCCTCGGACCTCTCATGAAAATTCTGGGCATCCGCGACCATTGTGTGTGGAAGCCATTGTCAAGCGCGGTCTTCGCTGACACGTTCACAACCCCGACGGAATAACTAAAACCGGAGGCGAGACGTGGGCGTTCATGTGCGCAGCCCTCACCTCGGTCTCTCTCTCCCCCCCACTGATTTACGGTATTCCAGATATATTGACTTGAAGGAGAAACACCTGCACAGACAAATCTTGGGAGTGACGTGTGTGTGGTAGGCGGCGACCGTCGTCCGTAAGAGCATGTAAAGCAATGGAAATGACCGCCGCAGAAGGCTAACGATATGTATGCGAGACGCGGGGTTAAAATTCAGCTGATTATGGAGGGATTATGTGAGGACCAGACCTGGCGATTGTAAGTAATGAGAGTAATTAACAATGGAAAAGAGGCTGGTCAGTGCATCGATGAACCAGCCGCCAGCAACGAAGGCTCAGTTGGTCTTGGGAAGGTATCTTGTGCACAGCCTAGCCGGCGTCTCGCACCGACACCCCAGTAAATAATCGCATCGGGACTTTTGGACATTTTTTTTCCACGATCGTCGTGCTCCTGCAGAGGCTGTAGCCGTGTGTGTGACGACCTTTAAGTTGTTTATTTGACAAATCGAAATGCTGCTGGTTGGAAAGAAAAGCAAACTCTATGCGCCACATTGAGCACATACTGATATAAAAAGTGTTAATGCTAAAGCAAAGTTGGCAAAGTGTGTGGGCGTGTGGCTGGGCACAGGGCAGCTGTTGTGATGACCAGTGCTGCCATCTTGGATCCTGCGGCCAACTTTGTAACTTTTGAGTCTTGCCAGTTACGTAAATTTGCTACCGTGAGGAGCGGATTTTCACCCCTAACCTAAAAAGTACATCTGTATATTAACAGGCATATGTATAGAGACTTTATTTAATATCCGAATGTGCTTTTAAGTAACGGTATGTCAATAACTGATTTTAAACGAATTGCTATTGTTTTGAACACCATTTCTGACGTCTTTTTCAGTCGTGAACACTATCATTTGTTACGTTATACCATACTCATTAGCCGATTGAAACAAAAAAAAAAAGTTTATTGTGAAAAAACATGCCGGTAAACAAAATACTTTAGATTTACTTGTTTTCCGCCAAGAAATGGTATAACTAGCAACAGAACGAGAATGAACTGAAATGAAACTCGTACTAAAAGGAATGAGAATGAGAAATGCTAAGAATAGTGTTCGCTAAATCTACTTTTTATGAACATTATCTATTTCTGATGGGTAACAGGCTTAAGGTGTCATCCAGTGTTCTATTACGAAATTCAAACTGCTTCCAAGCACTTCTTTCCATATGCTTTAGAAACTGCCTTTCCTTTTGCCTGCCTATATCAATACTAGGTTTGATTGCGTGGAAGACAGAAAAAAAAAAAAACATTGAAAGAAGTGCTTTCTTTCTTTTTTTTTCACTGCCTTTTATAACGTATCGCAAGAACTACTTTCAAACTATATCTTTGAACTTGAAGGTCGCCATTTACCGAAAGTCTTCATGAAACCACAAACACACCAGCAGAACTCGAAGCAATAACTGAAAAAAAAAAGTCCAGGAGAACGAAGACCTGTATCATTATGAGATAACCTTACGTAGCGATGTTTGGTGAGGTGTTCTTCATCAAGATGGAACACGTTGAGACCATTAACCCTTGACTAACCATTCATTTCAACCCAACCCTTTGGGAATCCGTTACGCCTATCATCACCGACCTCCACTTTTGGAAACCCAATTATTCGTTAGAAAATGAACAAGCTAGGAAGATGGTCCAGTCCTCCAAAAACGTACTATACTAACACCTCGCGGAACCTATCTATCCCTTGAAAAGCACATTTGAACCGTTTGAAAATCCTCCCATCCCAAGTAAAGGCCATCTGAACCCTTTCTAGACGCACCTTTTCTCTATGAAGACTTCCCTAATCCAGAGAAAACCATTCTACCTCAGGAGCCATCGACCCATCCGCAAAGGCTCTAATTCCTTTTAAAGACTCGTTAATTCATCTGAAAACTCGCTGGAAACCTGGAAACCATATCATTCCTTGTAAACAAAAACTAATTATCCTTTTGGAACTCTTCTTGTGAACAACCACTCTGTTACTGACCACCCACCTCCCATCCTCTCTCTGGGGGAACGTCCAACGTATTGTACCACACTGGAAACTCATAATAGCGCCCAGGAAATCCGTCTGGTCTTCTAGAAAACCAATTTGCGTCTTTTGGGAGGTTTTCCTATCCGTATTGAGACGCATTTGTTTCTCTGGAAAAACTATCTTGAACTCTCTGGACACAACCAAAACACGTCCAGTGAAATTGGTTGGTTGGTTGGTTTTCCAGTCTGTTATCTGCTAGGTTCATCAAGGCCATCAACGTCAATATATATATATATATATATATATATATATATATATATATATATATATATATATATATATATATATATATATCTTGAACACCTTTCTCAGGTGTTAAAGAAAATTCTGAAACTACATATACACTCTGTGTACGTATATGGCACATAAGAAAACTCCTTTGGAGCCTCATCTAACTATATCTTCGCTTAAGAGAAAAGTTCATTCGCAGACGCACATGTATTTGTTTACCAACACGTGCAAAACAGACAGATGCTAATCTCTCATGCCTCGTATATCAGTCAACAAATTAGGATTCATCTTTTTCTAACTTCTTCAAGGAGTGAAGACTGTGAGGGATTTAGAGAGATAATGATTAGATTATCTAGGAAGATACACAAATTACCCATCACTTCGCATCAATATCCACGGGGAAAAAAATAACCATATTCATTTCATTGATAAGGACGAGTATTCTGTACCTCATACACAACCAAGTCAGGGATCACACTTCGTTCTTCACTGTCAGAGTCAGGTCAAAGGTCAAAGGGTCATAAATAAAGAGGATTCGCAAGGCAAACGACAGCAAGAGAGAGAACATTGACTGATACATGATCATGAGTGGGTGCTTTCAGTTTAAAATGGATTCCATGATGATCCACTGATGTAGGAAATTCCCAGTTATATCTAGAAACACAGGGGGATTATTTTTCCTTAAAAAGAGGGGGGATGGAGGGGGGGGGGGAGCTCCTACTGGCTATGCCCTTATTCCTTACACACTACCATCACATCATGACCTACCTGCATACTTCCTCCACATCATGACCTACCTGCACACTACCCTCCATTTCATGACCTTCCTGCACTCTGTCTCCACTCTATGACCTCCCTGCATACTACCTCCACACCATGACCTCCTTGCATACTACCTCCACATCATGTCCTCCTTGCACACTAACTCCACTCCATGACCTCCTGCACACTACCTCCACATCATGACCTCCTTGCACACTACCTCCATTTCATGACCTCCCTGCACACTAACTCCACTCCATGACCTCCCTGCACACTACCTCCATTTCATGACCTCCCTGCACACTAACTCCACCCCATGACTGATCTCTCTGCACACTACCTCCACTTCATGATCTCCCTGCACACTACCTCCATTTCATGACCTCCCTGCACACTACCTCCACTTCATGATCTCCCTGCACACTACCTCCACTTCATGATCTCCCTGCACATTTTACCCCCCCACTTCATGATCTCCCTGCACACTACCCCTACTCCGGGACCTCCCTGCTCAATACCCCCAACTCATCTCTGCTTTGCAAAAGCGAGCGAAGAACCAAGCTATAATGACAGTGTTGAATATTCCATTGCATTTACTCATTCGGGAACACGATCTTCATAAAACACTTCCTCTAAACAATATTTGTTTACACCGAAGAATTTCTGAATACCGAAAAAAAGAAAAATGGAAGACAGACACTGAGGTAATTTCTCAAAAACCGTGAGAATAAGACGACTATTATACAAAGATTCCGTAAACCCTGAGATTGAGGCGGGGTGCCCATCCAACCTCTGTTGTGGGTTTCACATGTCTAAAGAATTCAGAAAGAGAGAGAAGAGATTGACTAATATGTAACTCTTAAGATCCCATCTCAAACGATAATCTATTGCTTAAGACTACAAGTAACGGCGTTACGAAAGCAGCAATTTAATTACCAGTCGATTTAATTCGTAGGAACTACTAGTTTTGTCTTCAACAGAAAACGCAATCATCGCAATGCCCATCACGGAGTGAAAATGGATGTTTTTGGTGAAAACGTGAAAAGTGGTATGGTACGTGGCTGATACAGGACTGACCGTTGTGCATCAAATGCTAAACAGTATAATTCATGATCAAGTCTCGGTTCATAACGGGAAGAACTTCACTGAGGTGCCCTGTTGGATCGGAACGGAGGCGTTGTTGGAGGGCCTTGGTTGGCTACTGTCTCAACAAAACCCCAGAGGAAGAAGTAATGATGCATTCAAGAGTTAATCTCTTGTTACAGTCAGAGTCTTCACGTGTGAGTATATAGTTCAGCTTTGTGGGTACACAGACCAGCAACTGTGAGTTTATGGCTCTACCCTGTGACTCTGAGTACACAGCCCAGCCCTGCGAGTATACAACTCAGCCCTCTGGGTGCATAGCTCAGCCCCGTGAGTATACAACTCAGCTTTATGGGTACATAGCTCAGCCATGTAAGTACATGGCTGCTCATCCCTGTGGGTACATAGCTCAGCTCTATGGGCACGTAGTTCAGCCCTGTGGGTACATAGCTTAACCCTGTTATTGCAGAGCACTTTGGACGCACAGCTCAGCTCTGTGGATACATACTACATACTTGTTGATTAGGTTTGAGAACCTCGTGCCATTGACACTAAAATGTGCACGGTGGACGGTGCCCTCCCACGGTAAAGCTGGGGTTGTGGATTATCTTGTACTGGAAATGAGTTTAGTAAAAGAGGATCACACCTGGGAAGTAATGATGACTGGAGGCTGGGTAGCTTTGTACGTGAAATCATTGGTTGAGGCCTCTGGTTCCTAAACCCCCTTCCTCGACAACCTTATATCTTCCACGATAGTTCTGATCTTTCTATCAGTTTGGTGTGCTCCACCCTGTCATTGTTACCCATGGTGACATATGAGTGTTATGAGAGCAACGAAAACTAAAAGCCAGAGCCTGGAATTTGTTCTTCTCAACTCGTTTCGACGACTTTTTCAGGAGAGTGACTAATCTCCTGAAGAAGTCGTTCTCGAAGCTAGTTAAAGAGAATAGATTTCCCATTGTTGCTTTCAGTTTTCATCGCTTACTTTCACCCACTTCGTTTGTTTTCAACCCTCTCTTAACACTGGGACAACTGGTCACAACACAAGGGGGAGGATTTCTATCAGGTGTGTGTGTTGGTGTTTGGGCTCAGTGGACCCGACGGGCGAGAGAGAGAGAGAGAGAGAGAGAGAGAGAGAGAGAGAGAGAGAGAGAGAGAGAGAGAGAGAGAGAGAGAGACAGAGAGAGAATCTTCGATCTTAAGAGCTTATAAACAGCTACTCCATCTACTGTCTTCGGCATGTGTGACTAATCCAGCCAAACGAAAGCTCGTAACTCGAGTTGGCACGAAACTCTCCAGGATTGTCATCCGCGGGACACTGGTCCTCTCTGACAAGGCCTTATGAGGTCACTAGGCAGTAGATTGTCTTCCCAAGAGGTCAGTGAAACACCTGAAGTGTTTTCCTCCCCTCATGAGCGACCATCCTCGTTGGAAATCGAACTGCAGTTCCCTCTCTACTACCTTCAGGTCCCTCAATGGTGTCGCACACATGAAATACTTATATAAAATGCTTCTCTCTTGTAAGGGATGTTTGTCATTAGGGAGGGCAGAGAAATGTAGAAAGGTGAAGTAATCGTTATTGAGTACTGGTGTAGTTGGCTTCTGTGCTTCTAAGTCTTTGAAAGTGGTCATGCCCAAGGACGACACTATGAAAACAACGGCCCTTCATCGTCTCAGACTCCCTCTCCTGGACTTGCGAAGCGGATTCCATTTACTGCACGGTTCACAGATTTCCATATAGTTCCAACAACCCCAGGAGATCCGTCGTGAACCTTTCGTATCTCACGAGGATTCAGGGTTGTTGTAAGTCATTGTATGTAGCCACACGAGCCGAGTTTTCGATGACTGCATTTCAGTCAGTGGTGGCATAGCAGAAGCACACCTTGCGAGGGCGTAGATGGCACCGAGATGGCCACATTACTGGTGGATGGGTTCTGTCCCAGGGAGTCTCTGCTCCCTGAATCCTCTATGAAGCGCATATGTGAAATTCCCTCGGAAAAGTGTCACTTACTAAGTAGTAAGGTCGTCATTTCTTCCGCAGGAACACCCTCAGAGGAATACAAATTTCCTTAGCAAGAGCCGGAGTTCAACAATAGCCAGCGACCGCGTAAAATAGCCAAACTCCGTCTAAAACTCGCCAAGCAAATCGCAGTGCAAAAGCATGGTAGTGAGGTTAGGAGGCTGGAGATGAAGCTATGAATAATTTTTCCTGACTGTTGACTGTAAGGGAAGGGTTGTTGGAGATGAAGACATTGGGTGGGCTTACTTGGAGAATTCTTATGACTATTGACTGGAAGGGATGGGTCTAGGGAGTTGAAAACTTTGGAATGTTTTGTCGGAAGGACACTGGAAGTGCCTTGAACACCGGAAATACATCTAAATATAAAAAAAGGTTAGAAACATATTCATAACCTCTGCTTCAAGTGAGGGGTTACATTGGTTGTGAGGCGTATGTATGTAAATCATATGTATGTCGGTGGATTTAATAGCTGTCGACTGCTAAATGGTCACGAGCCCGGAACCGTTACGCATACGTTTATATATATATATATATATATATATATATATATATATATATATATATATATATATATATATATATATAAAGTTGTCAGCTTTGTAACTTCTTATGTATATCGAGCCTAAATCCGTACCATACGTCAGAATACAAAGATTATTATATTATATGAACCCCTTGCATGTGTGTGAACAGATTCGCGAAGTCCATGGGCTCTTTTTATGCAATTTCTCTTTAACAACTTTTTATGCAATTTTTCTTTAATAATTATATCTTTAGTATCGCATTGCGATGCAAATATATACATGGACTTTTTATTCAAATCCATAGTTTATTGTCTATGCAAGCCCTGAGATAATACAGATATTATTCAATGAAAACTGATAAACCAATCTCTCTACACACGATAATAGTATTTAGCTGGATAACTCTATAAACATATACGTCAAAAGCACAGGAAAAAAAAAGAATAAAATCTAGTCACTGATATAAATAGTCACATTAAATCTCCTTACGTCCTCCGGTGTAATCCACTTCGTCAGGGATGAGAGAGGATGGACATTAAAGCGTAAACAAGTGCTAGGCTATCCCACTCTGTACATCCGATAGCTGAACAGATAAACACTCAGACTCGCAAGGATTGAAATTTATAACCACAGCAGAGAAGCGATCGGAACGCCAGCCAGACCATCATGACACATGCAGAGAAAAAAAACGGGTTCTCTGTCTCTCTCTTATCGCGTCGAACTCAATTCGTGTGACAAGTGTGAAGATGCCCACACGCCTCTACACCTACTTTACCCCCGACTCTAATTTTATACTTCCGTTCCAAATTAGATTTTTACATCTCAAAGGCAAGGTAAGTGGCACTTAAATCATTATGTGACCCATGATAGTAAATGAGTTAATGGGGTAGACTTAAGTGTAGTGTAGGCGGGAGGTGGGCGTTGGTTTTCTGGTCTAGTCAGCCTCGAGCAACAGTGTTTGGCAATCACAGAATTTCCGTAAGGTGGTGTGGGAGGAGAGTTGTCTAGATTTTTGTAAAGTTGCACAAGATGACCATATTTAGCCCAAGAAATATATTTTTGATGGTAAAGGAGACTTGTCCGCACGGATTAATTGTCCCTTATTTGTTTTTAAAATGTATCTATGTTAAACTAGTCTTTAGTTATCGTAAAGTGATGCTGCAAATATCATATCGTAAAATTTGATTTATAAAGATATGTCATATTATAAATGTAGATTAATAGTATTCAAACATTTGGATGTATGGTGGATTTAATGGCTTTCAGATGGCAGTTATGGGTGTCCAGTTGACAATATTATTACCAATCAGAACTACCAGCGAATGTCAGCCAGGCCGAGATGGGCCACATGCATAGTTACGGTGTATGTGGTACTAGAATTATCTTCGTTAACACCAGGACTCCTTCACAGAAATTGGTCCCGGGGTAATTATATGTAAGAATATCAACAGCATTGCTACGTATTTAGAAGGGTGAGTTTGGGTAATCACTACAAAGAATATATATTGCAGTTGCCTGTCAACACGAAGTATTCTGTATACAGATGATCTTCATAAGCCAGGGTGACTGTCGCATTCAAATCTATCTAAAACCATCTATAAGACTTAACGTTCTCATACAGCGACTCTCACATCATGAAAAACACAATTCCTGGTAGCTTGGGGTGAGTCTTAAAAAAAACAAACTCAAAAGTACGTATTCATTTGAAAGGAAATACAAATATCTATAGAAATCTGTGGACACATACGCACTGTAACTTCCCATAATACTAAACCCATCTTTTTGTATCCCGCTGCTAACGTAACATGGTGCTTTTAATTCACAGTGACGCCATTAGTGTATAGATCATACATAAGTGGCTTATTTCGAAAGTAATAGCAAGAAGGTTAACCTATTCTAACCAAACGGCCAGTGGGTGTCAGTCACAGCAAAGACTTGAAGAGAAGCAGATAAATAATAGCGCAGGAATCTGGATGGCGAATCTCATATCACAACCTTCAACAAAATGAATTTACCTCCTAGGATCAGATATCCTTCGGGTGAAGGGTCCGGGAAGACCTCACTCCGAACGTGAGCGGTCATACGCTCCGCTGGGGTGTTCGGTTCGCCGTCCATGTTAAAAGTTCGCTAAGCTCAAGCCTAGTCAGGAACCACCACCGTCTGGAGACATCCTAGCTTAGAACACGACCCGGGCTTTATGACAGTCGCCTCTCTAGGTGTAAAGTTGTTCTGTAATTGGTGTTATAGGCTAGCTTAGAATGAAGTCATTTTAATTATCGTGCTGTTGGTTATTTGGCCTACCGACTGTAAGGGTTTTTAAGACTGTCATTAGCACCAAACACAGGGTGCTGGACCTCACCCTTCAATACTACTAGTTAGGAGTTAAAACGATGATTTGAAACTACGATTAAGAAAGTGTTGCCCATGACCTCCATAGCTGGATAACGAAATCGTACTTTATCAACTCATTTGATCTCGGAATGAGACAGGGGTTCGAATACGATGTGTTTCGAGGATGATAGGATCAAGTGAAGATTCCCATTTTCTTTTTTTTTTTTTTAGAGGGGTAAGGTTAGGTTAAAGTACAAACCTGACCTAATCTATCCGAACACAACCTGGCTTAGAAAAACGTAATTCTACAGGATGGCGACAGTTTAACCTTGAGCTGTATGCATCAGTAATGAATCATAATTCTAGATATAAAGTTAAAGGGAGTTATAAAGTGTCTGTCTGTGAAAGAAGTCATATATGTTTCACAGTTTAAATAAAAGCGATAATTGGTATACAGCTGTACTGTACTCCTGTAGGCATGTGGCCAGCTCCTCCTGTACGTGGAAAGGATATTTTTGCTAAGTGGAGGGTAATCAAAGGGCCAGTGATGGTAGAAGACCACGACTGGTCAGAGAGAGAGAGAGAGAGAGAGAGAGAGAGAGAGAGAGAGAGAGAGAGTCTATCGGTGACCAGGAAGTACCTAGACTAACAATATGCTATAATTTGGAAAGTGATAAGTTTAAGACAAGCCAGGGCGAGAGGCTAGATCAGACTATGCCACAGTAAGTTCATGGATCTATTTCTCCACGAGAGACAAGACGGCAGCAGCTCGCGAGCGAATCCTATAGAGGTTGTGAGGCGATCTATTTATCCACTGCCGTGGATACCATAGCGAACAAGGCACCTACATCAACATTATGAATCGACGCATTGGTGCCATTAACAATAATTCGTCCCTGGATTTCGTTTAAATTCGAGAGACAAGTATTAAAAAGCTCATAACGCTTATAACACTTCTATTACATGATGAACTGAGCGGCTCTTAATTGCAAACCATTCTGCACAAAAACAGATGTTGGCCAACGGAACCTGACGACTACACACTCGAAAGCACAACTGTGTTCGTGTCTTGAAACTATCCATGTACTTGCGTGATTAGTCAGAAACGTTAGTAATGGCAATGTTGAGCAACGTTAAGGTGTAAAAGAATTCTGAGAATTTCACTATTGTCTAGGATATTTGAATACCCAGGCATTTTACTTGGAGAGAGCGCCTATTTACGCAATATTCATTCAAAGCGATGCAAAGTGCAAGAACCCAGAAACAGTCGTATGTTATCATTAAATTACTTACCCTATGTAGTTTAGTAAGTACGGCACTGTATGATCATACAAAGGATTAGTTTTGAAAACGTTTTTGTAAAAAACAAAAAAAAATGTGATAATGTGCGTGAGGGAAAAACTTAGGCTATTATGGTATTTACATATATGAAAATAGCAATAGTAATGCGTTGTCTCAGTGTGGGGAGTAACCCTGACCTACCGCTGGGAGGCCTTGCAAGCTACGCTCGTCAGAGAAATCAACATACATGCAAATAACCTGGAACAACGCAAGATGAACTGAGGCTGACAAATTACTGAATATATATCCTTAAGGCTTCTGATTCTATCATGAGCACCAACCACATATGCAAGACTCTCACGGGAAATGATCATTTTCACGTTAATAAATACAAGGCAGATTAATTTATAGGTTTCCTGAAGAAAATTGAAAAATAGTTTGGAATTCACAAGCGATCGAAGTCTCCTTAGTGCCTAAGTGATTATAATTCACATTCACAATTGACTTTGGATTCTTCATCGTTAGTAAGAAAAAGAAAATTATTCGTCGAATTGATTTTTTTACCATTTGTAAAGTTCTCCGTGTCTTATTCTAATCGAAATCTCTTTAGCAATACATAACTTATATGAAAATTCTGTGTTGGAATGAAATCACGTATAGACCTACTCTATCATAATGTATAAAGACTTCTTTTGATAAATCAAATTTTCTGTTGACATATTGTACAAACAGAAGAATTTACGATCTGTTATATAATGTTTATATCAGATTTTTGACATATATAATCACCATTTTGTTATTTCTAAAATCAGTTACCATTACAGAGTTGATTTGTTTAAGAAAAGCAATATGAATGCAAGATTAATGAACGTATCTATAAAGAAAAGAGAGCGAAATGCTAAGAAACGCACTTCATCCTAAAATCAAAACCGCTCTTCAAGAAACGCAAATACTGACCAGTGTTGTACGGGAGAGCAAAACGTAAAATGCAAACGGAAAATACAAGCATCTAATACTTTTGGTTTTATTTCTTCTGCATCGACTTCATATAGTCTTCATACTGGAATGGGAGGTGGTCGTGAGGCAATCCATCACATTTTACACAACACACACCCACATAAGAGCCACATCACAGTTCACATTTACACATGGCTCGCGCTATACCGGTAACAGCACCCCCCCGAAAACACACACTCGACTGGCACACCTGAGAACGAGCTGTCACTGATCAATGCCCGGGCATTTATCAATGACGTTCATCGAATACCTAATGACATGGGAATTAGGGCAATGACGCAGCTTCGTCCAGGCAGCCAAACAAGTCTCCCAAGAGCTGAGGTGTAGACGTGACAGTACCTGGTGACGGAGACATGAGTGTGTGTGTGTGTGTGTGTATGTCACCAGACAGTCAATGTCGTCTTCTTGGCACGTCCCAGGACTTACAGCCACTCACAGGCTTTTAAGGCCTTACACTTCCGAACCTGACGACACGAGAGAGAGAGAGAGAGAGAGAGAGAGAGAGAGAGAGAGAGAGAGAGAGAGAGAGAGAGAGAGAGAGAGAGAGTCAGACCTTCATCAACTTCGCCTTGGGGGATCTATATGCAACCTGACAGCTTCAAGAACAGACACAGTGGACATGTCATTATTGTGTGTGTGCAGCGACAGACACCAGACCACCCTCCCCCTCTGCTGCTGAATTACGTGCTCAGCTGCACATACATGTATGACTGGGACATTAACACGGTGCACCATGGTCTTGAGAAGCCAAAGAAAATCTCAGTTGACGCGGGCATGATCGAGGCGTTCCGTAGGGACAAGTCTGATCTCTTTACTGGATATTATCAGGACGCTCCACTCACTACTGCTGCTCAGTCCAGAGTCTCTTCCTGGATCCATGATGCGGGAGTAGGGGGGGAAAGTGGGACTTCTCAAGGAAGCGGGAATATCCGCGAAGAGGGTGTATTCCTTGACATACACCGACAATAATGCAGCCTCGTCGTCTGGGGATGACTTATGGCTCTCTGTGCTCCCATTTGCTGGCGGAGTTCGGGAACACCTGCTATGGAGGTGCACAGTATATGACAGAGTCCTGTGGAGGGAAATCATAGTCTGAGGACCTGGGTATGAGTATGGACACAGGGCCCGTGCAGGCAAGACCTGGTGAGTCTTATGAAACCAACAAACACACTCAGTTTAGCATAGATGTGGGAGATCCAGCTAGACAGGAATCGGTTACGGGAAACTGGTTCATCAGGTTTTATGATAATATCTCAAGGGTTTGATGGGGGGAAAAATAAAAGTGCGGTGCACTGAACGCAACTGAAATATGACCACAATACATCAACTTCGAAATGTGTTCACCACACATTTACTCTTTATAATTCGGTAAATCTCGTTTATACTAATAACCAGAGCTACTTATGCAATGGATTTTCTAAACAATAATATTAATCTATTCTTTTTCTCCTTTTTTATTTTACTTCGCCAATCGCGATTATCTCGAATGAAAGGAAGAATGAAGAGTAAAAGAAAAGGAACGTGATCATGAACTCTTGAGGTGGTGCTCACAGACCTGAATGTTTACGGAGTAAAGCTTTTCTCGTCAGAGAAAGAAGGACAACAACATCGCCGCTGTTCGGAGAAAGAAGGAAACATAAAGGCCAATCATCGTGTGGCTGGTCCTCACATATAAATCATTGGCAGCAGCAGCAGCAGCAGCAGCCGCCGCCAGCCAGTCAGGTGCCACGGATCCAGGTTTTAGTAGCTGGGATTTGATATGCAAACAGCTCGCAAAAGCAGTGGACGAAACAACACACCCGAAGAAGGAGAGAAGGCGGCAACAACGACTGACGGAGAGGGACGCTTGATGAGTGGTCATTCCAAGAGAGTTGAGATGGCGCAAGACTAGAAAAAAGGGTAAAGGTATGCGACGGAGAACAGAAAAAAGAATAGAAATCAAAGGAATGAAGTTGAGAAAGCAAAGGCTCGGTGCTAAACCCTACCAGATACTTTGGGAAGGTAAAGAAGATTTGGGTATTGAGGCAAAGACGAAAGAGACGGGCAAGGGAGTGGAACTGACTCAGAGGTATACTCCCAGAGGCCATAAGAAAGTTATGTTACCCGTATCAAACGCCTCGTCCACTTGCAGCTGGTATCTCGGAAGCACTTGTTCAAGGAATATATGAGAGAGAGGGCTTTGGTTCAGTGGGAGGAGGTGGGGAAGACTAGGTATGGTATCATTCACAGTAGAGTTAGAGGAAAACAAAGCGCTGCAAAGAACAGCTCTGTCACTTTGAGAGAGTTAGCCATAGATTGTTTAGATCGGAAAAGATTAAGAAATGCTTGAATTACAGGAGCTACCGAAGATTTTGCTGTTCAGGGTACAAGGAAAGATTCATTACGTGAAGAAAAAGTCAGATCAGCAAGCTTTCTTTTTCTAATGAAAGACTGTTTGAATCGCTTGCTCTTCGAACAAGAGTTTTACAATAAATCTGAGATGATATAAAGGCAGAATGAGATTCAGGATACGGGTCAAGTTTCATGGCATTGTACATTCTGTTCCTTGAGATAAGTATCAGAGTAAGGACCATCACCACACCATATTGTAGGGGGGTAAATTTCTAGCAGAAAAGAATGTAAGACTCCACTTGATCTACAATAACTTCTGCTATACTATCAGCACAACTGGAGGCACCCTGGCCACGGCGTAAAACAGTACAGGTCTTAGGAAAGTCAGTATAAAAGCTGCCCAAGGGAAGATATTTGAGTCCTTTCAAAGTGCCGAAAGCGTATCGAGACGGGTTTGGACATGATGAGAGGTAAGGCGCAGAAGCGATGCATCTATAGTGTACTTACATACGAATACTCAATTGCAAAAAAAAAAAAAAAAAAACGAACGCGAATGAAACTTCTGACTGTGTTTAGCGCAAGTAGCTGAAGTTAATTATAAGCAGATTTGGCCTCTCCGACAATAGTGTAAAAAAAAAAAAAAAAATGTGTGGTTTGTTCGAACACAACAACACACGGTCGAATCAGTTAATAGAGCGACCCTAAGATTCGATCCACTGGGAGGGGTTCGTCAAGGAAGTGTCCTTCCCTTTTTCCCTATATCAGACGTCCATCAATTACGATAGCAGGATATAGAAACATGGATTGCATAGACAAAATTAAGTTGGTAACGCCCTGCAAAGAAAATTCTTTTGCGTCTTTCAACAGAAAAACCGGAAGAAAGTCGAGAAAATCAGGGATAATGAGTGAAATATACAAACGAATGTCCCCAGAGTCACCATGATTTCAATCGTACAAAAGAGCATCGAATCAACTATTAAGGATAATCCACAGAATTTATGACTATAGGTACCCTTTCTAATAGGGCTCACATGTACCAAAAACGGGTACGTTAAGATCATTACAGTGTTGAAATCCCCAAATGAAGCCAAGAGCTTGCCACCTAATATCCATGCAGGAAATACACAAATTAACCAAAACCAGTTCCTCGTCATAACACTGTATGACAGCAATGGGATTCAATAAGATTCTGGAATACTGTACGATACAAGCAAACCAGTGATCACAGAACATATACAAACATATCAAGAACATATAAATGACTCCCATGTGACAGAACACAAAAAGAGCGCGAGAGATCGGCTCCAACAATCAAATACAACAAACTGGAAAGAAAGTAATATAAAATAATAACGCTGCTTAATGAAATTAGTAAAGTGAGCATGACACCACTTTGCAAATTCATCTCTACCATATTTTTTCCCTTATTTATTTCGCTGTCGAATATCTTTGCGTTCCTTTAGAAAACAAAAAAACATCGACAGACGAAGTGACTTTCTCCACCACGGTTCGTTACTTTATTCTTTCCGAGAGTAATTTTTGTAGTTATAACAATTACGGGAAATAAAATGAATTATTCCACCACCGTTAAGAAGTTACTGCTCGTGAGTGGATCTACATTACCATTTTCCAACCAGCAGAATAACTGGAGTGTTTCCTTTTAGAATGTTTCCGTGAAAGGAAATTCTAAAGGAAATTCTATATATAAATAGCGAATAATTTCCTAGCGGTACTTAGTATATATATATATATATATATATATATATATATATATATATATATATATATATATATATATATATATATATATATATATATATATATATATATATATATATATATATATATATCACAATCTGACGATATGTTTGTGTTGGAAACTATCGTATATGACAAATTATAGCAACAGTTATATAGCTGTTAGTGATGAATGATACTACTTTACGCAACATAATGAGAGACCATAAAATATGAAATGCTAATGTCTCCCCTACGCTACCTTCAAAGATGGATGGTTAACCTTGAAGTGGAAACGCTCATTCTCTCTGAGGTAAATGTTTGTTGCTGGACACACTAATTATTTCTTGATAACGGTTTTCCTGTGTTTAACTGGCGGGGAATCTTTTTTTTTCTTTTCTTTTTTTTTTTGGGGGGGGGGGCCATTCCCTGAACTTCTGGAGGAGAATATTCGGGCCATTCCCTGAACTTCTGGAGGAGAATATTCGGGCCATTCCCTGAACATCTGGAGGAGAATATTTGGGCCATTCCCTTAACTTCTGGAGGAGAATTTTTGGGCCATTCCCTGAACTTCTGGAGGAGAATATTTGGGCCATTCCCTGACCTTCTGGAGGAGAATATTTGGGCCATTTCCTGAACTTCTGGAGGAGAATATTTGGGCCATTCCCTGAACTTCTGGAGGAGAATATTTGGGCCATTCCCTGAACTTCTGGAGGAGAATATTTGGGCCATTCCCTGAACTTCTGGAGGAGAATATTTGGGCCATTCCCTGAACTTCTGGAGGAGAATATTTGGGCCATTCCCTGAACTTCTGGAGGAGAATATTTGGGCCATTCCCTGAACTTCTGGAGGAGAATATTATCTGTTCTTTTAGGTCGATGATACAGTGAACAGATACACGTGTACTATGTTGCCTGGAGAGAGAGAGAGAGAGAGAGAGAGAGAGAGAGAGAGAGAGAGAGAGAGAGAGAGAGAGAGAGAGAGAGAGAGAGAGAGAGAGAGAGAGAGAGAGAGATTTGGAAACTTAGTACAGAGCTTTGAGTGAGTATTCCAGCACATAGCACGTTCTTTTTCGGTATTAAACACGTTCTTATCCAGTACAGAACACGGTCTCGCTGTGCGAACACCTGTGCACTACAATGATGTAGTCAAGCAAGTGGTGAAAACAAAGTTATGATAAGACAAGGGAAACATAGGAAACACGAAATTTTCGTCTGTGTGTGTGTGTGTGTGTGTGTGTGTGTGTGTGTGTGTGTGTGTGTAATGGGAGAATTAGTTTCCGTCGATTTTTTGTATACAATATATATAGAGGGAAAATCCTCACTTGGCCCCGTCCTCTGTTCCTCTTGGAAAAGAAATAACGGGAGGGAAGGGGGAATTTTCTAGCCACCGCCACTCCCACCCCTTTCAGTCGTCTTTTATGACATGCAGGGAATACATGCGAAGTATTTTTTCTCTCCTATCCTCAGGGATAAGACACACACACACACACACACATATATATATATATATATATATATATATATATATATATATATATATATATCTTTTCTTTTTCTTTTAAACTATTCGCCATTTCCCGCGTTAGCGAGGTAGCGTTAAGAACAGAGGACTGGGCCTTTGAGGGAATATCCTCACCTGGCCCTCTTCTCTGTTCCTTCTTTTGGAAAATTAAAAAAAAAAAAAAAACGAGAGGGTAGGATTTCCAGCCCCCCGCTCCCTCCCCTTTTAGTCGCCTTCTACGACACGCAGGGAATACGTGGGAAGTATTCTTTCTCCCCTATCCCCAGGGATAATATATATATATATATATATATATATATATATATATATATATATATATATATATATATATATATATAACTTTCCACTTTTTATCATTTACCAATCATTCACTTCCCGTAGTGATTGCCGAAACTAAACTCTAAGCTGTGAAAATAACAAAGTATATGTCATTCTTATATATTTTTCTTAACGCAATTTCACTTGCTCCTTCCCCCACACCAAAAAAAGTTAATAATTTCTACCAACTTGTACAAACCATTTTGATAGCTACCGACAGAGACAGACGGACAGAACGAGTTATATATGCATATATATACATGTCGAACCCCTAACCCCCCCTAGTAGAGAGAGAGAGAGAGAGAGAGAGAGAGAGAGAGAGAGAGAGAGAGAGAGAGAGAGAGAGAGAGAGAGAGAAGAGAACCCATCACTTGACGCACAAAGAGAGAATATCCGTCGACACATCTGCTGCAGGTGATGCCCCGCTGCAGAAAGAGAAGAAATTGCTGCCAATTACGTCTTTCCGTGTGATGTGCTGCATACGTTTTGTCGCAAGTGGCTGGCTATTAACAAGATTATACGTGACGGAAGGAAGCCTATAATACACATACGTGTCTCTTATCACGAAGGACAGACAGGTGGGTTTGCAACGTATCAATTGAGTGGAGTTCATAATGGAAAGATTGATATGTAGTGTGTATACATATTTATTACGTACTTACGTATTTACGTGCACACACACACACACACACACACACATATATATATATATTCTTTTCTTTCTTTCATACTATTCGCCATTTCCCGCATTAGCAAGGTAGCGTTAAGAACAGAGGACTGGGCCTTTGAGGGAATATCCTCATCTGGCCCCCTTCTCTGTTCCTTCTTTGGGAAAAAAAAAAACAAAAAAAACAAGAGGGGAGGATTTCCAGCCCCTCGTTCCCTTCCCTTTTAGTCGCCTTCTACGACACGCAGGGAATACATGGGAAGTATTCTTTCTCCCCTATCCCCAGGGATAATATATATATATATATATATATATATATATATATATATATATATATATATATATATATATATATATATATATATACATACATATATCATCCTTGGGGATAAGGGAGGAGGAGTATAGCTTACGCATCTCTTGCATGTCACTGAAAGAGACGTCTGGAAAAAAGTCCTCGTCCCAGAGGCTCTAGCAGCCCAAGGCTTCATTATAATATTCCAGCAGCAGGGAAATGTGGACCCCTTTGACAAGACTGAAGTCCAAGTGATAAAGCCTCACCAGAGGTGAGACTATTCACTCGCTGTGTAAACCCCAAGCTGGCGGAGTCTAGAAACCTCTCTCTCTCTCTCTCTCTCTCTCTCTCTCTCTCTCTCTCTCTCTCTCTCTCTACATATATATATATATATCTAACTTTGTGGCTTTCTGCCTCCTACTATTATAACTCTCTTGCCAGCCAGGCAACCATATAACGCCACCGACCAGAACACATATATGTTTCCCAAGACATTAGACGCTAACAACCAGCAAATAGGAGATACCTCAGGGGCATACGTGCGTCAGCTGGTGGCTGGCAGAAACCTGGGTCACCTCCGTTAGCCAACATCCACGAACCCTTCCAAACGACGAAGCGGTTAGCTGGTGCGGACAGTGGCGGATTCAAGGGCCGATAGGAGTAACGCGCGCGCACACACGGGTTCGAGTCATGGTGGCTGCCGTCGATCCACAGTCAACCCGGCTGTTCATCCTCTCCAAGAACACCGCCTGAAATCCTACGCTCAAATTTTATCCTCCCACACCACACCACCCATAACGTCTCGTGTACCACGGCCGTACTGCCACCACCACTTCCACACTGCCAGCACCACGCCCACAATGTCACCATGCTGCCAGCACAACGCCCACACTGTTACCTTGCTGCCAGCACCACGCCCACACTGTCACCATGCTGCCAACACCACGCCCACACCGCCACCATGCGCCAACACCACACCCACAACGTCACCATGCTGCCAACACCACGCCCACAATGTCACCATGCTGCCAACACCACGCCCACACTGTCAACATGCTGCCCACGCTGCCAGCATCACGCCCACAGCTACAAGTATTCAGTCAAAAGGCGAATCTCTCGCAAACGTACATACCTTTCTTCCCGTTTTCGAAACTAGAGCTGCTTTTGTTACTCCGCTCTCTTGGTTCTCTCTTCTGTACATATTACTCATGTCTCTGCTCTCGAGACCTGGGGTGTCTTATGTCCCCCCTGCCATGAAGCAAGCCACACACTAGGCTGGGCAAGGCGCTACGTCGTCGTGTGAAATAGGTGGTTGTACTTTTAAAAAATAGACAGCTGTCAGGTTTCGTTTTCTTTCTACGCTTTGGACCTGAGAAGCTTTCTTCATCGTTAAGTCTTTACTGGTTGTTATGACATGGCTGTTCGAGGAATGCTTTCCCCTAGCTTAAAACACTCATCATATTTTCCTTTTTAAAAATGATTAGCATACTTTTTTTTTGCCCATCTATGGCCTGGTATGAGGGAGAACTTCTATGTATACAATAAGAGCCTTTGACGTAAAAAGATGGCTTTCATACTAGAAAAAGACGAGAAGAAAAGAAAGAATTTTTGTGATCATCCCAAAGCGTCTTTTTTTTTTTCCTAGGTTAGTTAGGCTAGGTTAGGTTAGTTTAGGTTAGGGTAGATTAGTTTAGGCTAGGTTAGGTGTGGTTAGGTTAGGTTAGGTTAGATTAGGTTAGGCTAGATTAGGTTAGGTTAGTTTAGGTTAGGTTAGGTTAGGTTAGGTTAGGTTAGGCTAGATTAGGTTAGGCTAGGCTAGGTTAGGCTATGTTAGGCTACGTTAGGTTAGGTTAGGTTATGGTAGGTGTGGAACCTAAACAAGTCTACCCTAATTTACCATATACTGATTTTGTTCCTGTCTTTCCTTTCTTAATTCTAAATCTACCCTTAAATCCTTAAAAACTCCATGCTCCATTATTCCTTAGCCGAGTGTTACCCTTAAATCCTTAAAAACTCCATGCTCCATAATCCCTTAGCTGACTGTTGTATCTTCTATAATGACTAAGAAACAAAATGAATTAATGCCTTTCATAATGCCAACTATAGGGTGGAAATTGTGCTGAGAATAATGCAACCTGGAATTGTAAGACCCAACCAACACAGCCTCATTTGAGGAAGTGAGTGGGCCATGTTTGACTCTCCCTTAAAACACAAAGAGTCAGATCCTTGCCCTTTGACCTGACCTTTTAAGGGTCAGCTCGAAGGCTTATAAAAGACATCTCATACCCAAGGCTCGCGCCACTAATCATATCTAAGGGGAAACTAAAATAAGAAACGAATAAAAATTTCACATAAGTTTAGTTCTGTTCCTATCAACATTTACATTAATGATCTCTGCTATGCGATAGAAACTGTTCATACCAACAATAACAACACCAACAAAGAGACAAATAACGGTCAGGAGACGACAGCCGGTACTTGGGGTTTAATTATCAACTTAAACATTCGCGTGGAAACAAGTCATTAGGAAACAACCGACCCCAGGCCATAAACCTTTGTCACTGTCACGGAACGCCGGTGGGCGTCACCTTCCTTCGTTCACAACCATGCCGCCGCGGTGCATATGAACCGAACTTGACCGATCCTTTTTGAAATACAGGAGCTGACAAGCGGATTCAGTCGATTTTACGTCTATTTTTATTTTCCTTTTGTTTTCCAGCGTGGAGGAGATTATGATTAGTTCGTTACTGTGTTTGATTTTTACCCTGGGCAACGGAGAGGTAGTTATATATGAAATCTAGGACGCGAACGGAGAGCGTTTCTATGACTGATGAGATTTTTTTCATTACTATTGTTTTCGGTGATATATATATATATATATATATATATTTTCTTTCAAACTATTCGCCATTTCCCGCATTAGCGAGGTAGCGTTAAGAACAGAGGACTGGGCCTTTGAGGCAATACCCTCACCTGGCCCAATTCTCTGTTCCTTCTTTTGGAAAATTGAAAAAAAAACCGAGAGGGGAGGATTTCCAGCCCCCCACTCCCTCCCCTTTTAGTCGCCTTCTACGACACGCAGGGAATACGTGGGAAGTATTCTTAATCCCCTATCCCCAGGGATATATATATATATATATATATATATATATATATATATATATATATATATATATATATATATATATATTATATATATATATATATATATATATATATATATATATATATATATATATATCAAAATGCTGGTGTTACCGGACTCCACCTGCTGGATATTACATTGCGAGTGAAAAGACACTTTTTTTTTTTAGCGAGGCTGTTCTCATGAATGAGAGTTCAGTATAGTTAAAAAAAATATTTTCACTCCAAAAATCGGGAGGGGTCTACATTTCCCTACTACTGGAAGTAGCGCAGCCTTGGGCGGTAGGTGCAGCCTTTAAGAAGAGGTCCTGGACGACATATGGACTCTTTCATGGGAACGGGTTCTGGGATAATTACAAAGGGGGAAAAAATATATATATATATATATACGTATATATTAGATACGGTGGTCGTCAGGACATGTTTTTTACATTACATCACCTTAGTTAGTAAATATAATTCCTTCACAGTTTGTGTTTTACGTCGGAAATTGAAATTTACAGGTAGACCTCTGACCTGCTGTTACCTCGGTTTAGACTCTAAAAGATAAAAAGGGATCTGGTGCTTGAAAAAAAAAAAGCGACTGGAATTTAAAGAAACTATAACATTTGACGCTAAGTGACAAGGCTTTCAAGAGATGTTAGCATTTAGTACCAGATCAGTGACAAGAGTTCCTTTTAGTGTTCCAAACCGTAACTCATTCACCGGCCACCCAGGGTCGAGCGCATAGGTTCGAATCCTAGTTACGGCTGTCGGCCCACAGTCAACCCAGAGATGTTCATCCACCCCTAGGGGTTGGTCGATTAAATGGATGCCTGCTCAGGCTGGGATATATATATATATATATATATATATATATATATATATATATATATATATATATATATATATATATATATATATATATATATATTATCCCTGGGGATAGGGGAGAAAGAATACTTCCCACGTATTCCCTGCGTGTCGTAGAAGGCGACTAAAAGGGGAGGGAGCGGGGGGCTGGAAATCCTCCCCTGTCGCCTTTTTTTTTTTTATAATTTTCCAAAAGAAGGAACAGAGAAGGGGGCCAATCAAAGGCCCAGTCCTCTGTTCTTAACGCTACCTTGCTAATGCGGGAAATAGCGAATAGCATGAAAGAAAAGAAAAATATGTATATATATACATATATATATATATATATATATATATATATATATATATATATATATATATATATATATATATATATATATATATATATATATATATATATATACTAGTCTCAAACAGTAATACTGGTACAATTTCCTTCGCTCTGAACATCCCAGGCAATAAATCTATGGTCGAACTAGACGCTGCCAGTAGCCTCAGCAGGGGTTCATGACACGGTCAACCCCTCCACACACAGTGGGGGTTACCAATGACCACTAGAGTAATGATACCTCAACTTACATGAGTTACCCCTCCCAAACGTTTTCTATTTGTGGAAAAAATTGAACCCACCAAGGGGGCAAATTTTCCAAATGACTACCTTTTTTTTTTGTATTACCCTGCGGGGTGAGCAGTCCGAAAGTATAATTGCTACAACGGTGTGTTTGAAGCAGATGACGAACGAGCGGTCGAACAGGTAGCGAGTTCAGCGTAATTGCTTTCGTAAAGAGATCGTATGATGTCACTACCACAGAAACACAAATAAGGGAAACGAGACAGACTTTGCTTGATGTCAAAAAGAAATTTTCCGACACAAGGTATCCCCATCCACGAGGACTTAGATTAAAAAAAAGGTAATTAGCGAAAAAAAAGATAATTAGCGACGAAGAGTGGGTGAAAAATTGTACAAAATGATTCATTCATGACAGCGGCAAATCAATATTTGTAGTGTTTTTTTTTGCTCAAGTCATTATATACGTTCAACTACTGCCATATTGGTGAAATCTACAGATTCTGTATGATCAACAAGCAGTCACAGTTGATCAAAACATGGCTAACTGAACATGAAAAAATACGGCAGAAACGGATTCGCTCAGGCTTTATCTATCGTATGTCTATCAGAACAGAAAGATGTCACTTTTCACATAGGGATGGTACCCATCTGAAGAAGTTAAAACAGAGAAACCTCTCGCGTTATTGGGAGACTTTGAGATCAGCAACATTTCCTTGAGTTATACCCATAGATTTCGTAAATCTCATTTTATTTAGGGTATGACCATTATATTTCTATGGACTATATTTATTAGGATGACGAACTATGTTATTATCTTTCGTACGACACATCTCTCTCTCTCTTCCCACACTATGTCCATAAAGCCCAGCAATCATTATTTTTATTTTTACAATAATCATATTGTCGACTAGACGTAAGGTGGGTAGAAAGATATTTTTCCCCTACTACATCATTAACCCGTGACTTACCCTGATATAGGTTTTGCCAACTTTTGCGTAATGAAACTAGTCTCTTCGTATTCACTCTGGATAATGTATATAGCTATGGAAAATATATTTATCTGTCGTATCACTATTTCCCTCATGAGACAATTAAATTCAACATGTATTGAAAATGAATCACGCTTAGGGAGTCACTCTTGAAATAACATGTCGAGATAAGAAGCAAATTTAACTAACAACCAGAAACATATGACATAAATCATGAAACATGTCAAATTGTCCTCAGCCGTACTGTAAACAGTACCTTATTAAGAGCAACGATACAATTCTTCAGCACGCCAGTTCGATCCTTGGGTAAGATGGCTTGAGTTTCGACATGACCTTTAAGGGTAGGATTAAGGCCAAGCCACCACGTCCAAGGCTCGTATCGTCGTCTCTAAGAATCGTAAGGTAATGACAAGGTCATATTAGTCGGGCTCCAGTGATGGTTAAGATGAAAAATCAAATATACATGCACGATCACTTCTTGCTGAATTCTGCGGGCGTATACGATACGTTTATGCGAACAGAATCGCTATACAAAATTGTTTTTGTTTATGAAACATGTCTTATATTAACTGCATCTGTATAAGATAAAAAGAAAAGTATATATCACTATGTTAAGTGGAGAGAGAGAGAGAGAGAGAGAGAGAGAGAGAGAGAGAGAGAGAGAGAGAGAGAGAGAGAGAGAGAGAGAGAGAGAGAGAGAGAGAGGGTGATTTCCGGACGCGTGAAGAAAAAGTACGTAAAACTCCAAGAAATGAAGACAGAACAATCGTAGATCATAATAAAACATTTACGTCGTGGATATAAAATTACAGTAAAACTTTTTTCTTTTTTTTTACATGTGCATTAGCTATGTACACTTCTTGATAGACAAATCATGTGTAGTAATTCTGAAAGCAATATATATATATATATATATATATATATATATATATATATATATATATATATATATATATATATATATATATAACTTAAGAATGTAGCCCGAGCTGTGTAGAACCGACGTGGTTTAGATGAGGGACCCCTGCTGGGACGGTCGGGTACCACAAAGGTGACATTTGTGGCCTGACACCTGCCCACAACCTGCTGGTAAGGTGGAGTGGCGCCTCCAGCTCACGTATACCAACCCACACATTCATATTTCATAACTTTTCTGTTACTCATCAACACTACCATTTATATATCTAGGAAACTGTCAAGAAATTTTTTTGTGCTTTGCGAAATTGTTATATTTATGTTTATATATATATATATATATATATATATATATATATATATATATATATATATATATATATATATATATATATATATATATATATATATATATATAAATATATATATATTATATATATATATATATATATATATATATATATATATATATATATATATATATATTCTTATGAAATATGAACCTAAGCTGTGAAACCGTCGGAACACACACATACACACACACACACACACACACATACACCCCCCCACACACACATACACACACACACATACAAACACACACACACATACACACACAAAACCCGACGTTCTTCATATAAATCCCTCCTTCCAAGTACGCCTTTCACCCCTCACACCCACACGCATTCATCACAGACGCATATGTCATGAAATATACGTGCGTTGTGAGTGGGATAAGAACCCACGAGCCTGGGATAATGTATACAGTACTCCGGGGCCCATGTCGCCAATGACGTACCTTAAATAATATCCCATGACTTAAGGAGTCTAGGCGAGTGTTAAGGGTTTCAAGATGGCGCGGTGGTTACATGGCCCGACGCTTTTACACACAATGGCAGGAAGACAGTGTCCTTAACCCCTTTAAGTACGATGACATGAGCAAGAGGTGAGTGAAAGGCAGGGGAAAAAGGGCCCTTAAATGTACGACCCCGAGGAGCAATAAAGTAGAAAGAAAACGAGGTGTGAAATTGATAATGGGTGCGAAAAGGTATGAAGAAACGTATGCATGCTTAAGTTTTGTTTTACATGCACTACGCGTCCACAGGGATTAAGGAAGTATAATTCACTTTAATATCTTTTTAGAAAAGAACAATAATTCGGAAGAATAAAATTACTATACGGAATATAGACTCTACTCTTAATGAAACTTTTTTTTTGTTATATTTTTGTACTTTGAATATATATATATATATATATATATATATATATATATATATATATATATATATATATATATTCCCTCAGAGACCCAGTCCTTTGTTCTTAACGCTACCTTGCTAACGCGGGAAATGGCGAATAGTTTGAAAGAAAAGAAGTATATATATATATTGAAGCGTACTAGTGTATATCATCATACGCATTGTGAAGGAGCTAGTATTACCTAATATCGACTTATTCATGACAAAAATGTGTGGTAAATAAGCATTAAGCATAATTTGGCTATTATGCACGTGCCTTAGTGTATGATTTACTCTGAGGTTGTATGAAGTGAAGTCACTGAGAATGGGACAAGGTGTTAAAAAGCTTTTTAAATGAGAGTCTCTGCATAAAATGTGCTATCATGAGTTTGTATGAACTGCTTCGAAATTTATTACAGCAAGTGGGTAGCATAAACTAAGTTTAGTGTGCATTCCTCATATGAATGTCTGTACTGATATGTTTTTATATTGATTGGCCAACATACATTTATTCTAGCTCGTATGAACTGGACGAACCAACTGGACAAGCATGAATTTTTGTAAGGTTTTACCTTTATTTATGACATAACAATGAGACTGTTAACAAAGCCTATACCCTGACATTCCCTGGAGTATAATTTCCCTGGAGTATAATTTCCCTGGAGTATAATACATATAAGTATGTCTGACGGCCATGGTATAGACTTAGGCATTTAGACACCTTTGCAGTCGACAGCATATGGATTTCCACAACAGTCAACAGAAAAATGAGCATTTGCTACAAAATCGCCTTTTGAAAAACTATCCAATTACACAAAACTTAAGCAAGATGGATTAAACCTAACTTAACATCTTCCTTGATCTCTCTCTCTCTCTCTCTCTCTCTCTCTCTCTCTCTCTCTCTCTCTCTCTCTCTCTCTCTCTCTCTCGATAATCATTAAAAGGTAAAAAAAAAAGAAAGAAAATGATCATGATGATGATAATAATAAGAAAGAAACCCTTCTAGAAAGTAACAGGACCTGTTTCCCCCAATAGAAAAAGTAAATATTGATATTTGCATAGTCATGAAAAAGGTGTTACCGGGCTCCACCAGCGAGAGGTTACGCCACTAGTCAACAAAAAAAAAAAAAAAAAATCACCTTTGGGGAGGCTGTGTCACTGGGGGAACAGTCTCATCCAAGAACTTCTTAATCCAAAGCAGTCGACATTTCCCTTGTGCTAAAAGTAGCGCAGCCTTGGGATACAGGAACCTTTAGAAAAAGGAGATGGGTTACACCACAACTCTCATAAATAGATAATATTGGGATAATTATACATGAAATAAATGAATATGTATGAATAAGAAAGAAAAACGGGGCTACCTTGACAGTACCACAAGGACCTGGCAAAGTTCTCTGTAAATAGCTCAAAAAATATGATTTCGTCTGCTTGCTAAGATGCACATCCAGGTCCGCTCGCCTTACCTATGTATATCTCTCTCCCTTTCAACTGTTTCCAACGATTCCACTCTGCTACCTTTTGTCTCTGTGCCTCACCACCTTTACAGCTACGTCTACTTGACTGTTCAAGGCATCACGACTTTATTTTGAGCACGTGTATGAGCGGACGGTGACAACAAGCAAGTCTAGTGTACAAAGCAACTTTGTCTAGGCCTGTCTGTGTGGGCGTATGAGCGGCGCTTGAAAGTTCGACTGTCTGCTGTCGGCCTGGTGTCCCCTGTGGGCTCATCCATCGCTGTCAGGGGCCTATAGGCCTAAGCACTCTAGTTAACGGCCACACTCAAGTTTTATGTCTCCACAGCCCTCGCCTATGACTAGTGGATCAATACAAGAGCGAAATTAGGCTTTGCTTACGTCTAATAACTTACACTCCGACTTCATAAACATCTATAGAATTCGTAATAATCAAAAATCTATGGCTACCTGTTTAAAAATTCGTTACAGCTACAGAAATCAATCTAAATTTGGTACAACCAAGAAGCCGGAAACAGTAATATTAAGGTTATTTTAGAATATGTAGTTAGTGAACCATTATGAAAATACTGCTTTGATTCTTCTTCGAAAATAATATTATATAAATCAAAGACGCTTACTCATCAAACGTTATCTTAACATACATCAAGGCCTTGTTTAGCTTATCATTTGTCTATACTGGGATAAAATTACTATAACCCTGATAATACTGGGCCTGCCATTTGGTCATAGTGAATTATAGAAAATATTCTAATCATAGTTAACGGTAACTTATCAAAATCTGATAAACTTTATTTATTGCTGTTATTTCACATCTTTTAATAGACTGAATGTATCTGGGATTTCATAGCTACTATCTACTAGGTGACTGTAAACCTTAACACATTAAACCTGCCTTAATGTATATGACTGATCTAGTTATGTAAACTCTCGGAAGTTGATTCGCACCAGAATAAATACCTAATCATACACATCAAACCCAAGGTACATATCTATATATACATGAGTTCATTGACGCTCTCAATTTAAAGCTGTACCATTTTGGTAGCTTATGCATAAAATTCCTAAAAAGAAAAAAAAAATAGAAAGGTATGTAATAGAAAGTTATGTAGCATGCTAATAAAAAAAAGAATAGGAAGTTATGTAGCATGCGTAACAATTACACTCACAAGATTACTTCACGACTGAAGTAACCAACTGATTAGAAAGAGGGTATATGAAATGATAAGAAGGGTAAATCTTTTATAAAAAAAAGTGTCTATAAGTAAAGTCTATAAACTTGATATTACACACCTCTTGTGCTATACTAAACTAGGCTTATGTGGTTCGGCAAGAGTAATGAGAGCCTAATCTGTTTATATCAGTGAGCAAAGCCTGTTGTGATAGTGAGACCATTTTACCTACAGTTCATAGGCCTAGGATGCCTCTGTCTGTCCTGCCTGCTGTCTTTGTACTTCTAAAGGCATTATAAATCTACCACAGAACACTTGAATCATCCACTACAAAGTTCATTTCTCTAACATTAAATATTACCTTTGATTTGGATAATTATCTCCCTCTAACCAATGATTCCTTCTTGTTTTTGTCATTTTCATTTTTTTTTTCATTTTCAACAATCGTTTTCAGACACTAACATAGATAAACACACACACACACACAGACACACAGACAAACACACACACACGCGCGCACACACACACACACACACACACACACACTAGCCTTCAAAACTCTGCTAATCCTGTAAACTTTCCAATAATCTTCCCATATTTTCTCCCCAAGTGTGGGCAGGACGTCCGCGTATTTGGCTGGTGAAGGGACACGATACGATCAATGTCGCCGCAGCGGGACCCGGAGTTATTGCGGTTTGTCGTGGGAGATTTTTTTATTTTTTCCTTTTCATATATATATATATATATATATATATATATATATATATAAATATATATACATTTTATATACATACATATATATATATATATAAATATATATACATTTTATATATATATATATATATATATATATATATATATATATATATATATATATATATATTCCTTCACTCTTAACCCGTTCGAGTGTTTTTCAGTCGCCCTCAGTGTCGGTATGCGGCGTCTCATTGTTTGTGGCCTGGGTTTTGACACCTGATTCCCGAGCAGGAGAAGGAGAAAAATGAGAGGTGATAGAAGGAAAGGATTAGGGAGGGTAGTGATGTGGATAATATATTGCGGAAGAGAGAGAGGAGATAATGGTTATATATGACCTGCTGCTACAGTCGATATGGTTATCAGATGAGTTGGTCTTGTCTTGTAAGGCATTCCTTGATGTCGACATATATATATATATATATATATATATATATATATATATATATATATATATATATATATATCATATAAAAGGCGAGCTGAATAACGGAAAGCTATAAAAAAAGAGGGGTTGTTTGAACCGAAATAAACAGAAAAAAAAAAGATTCCCTGTTAAGAGATACCAAACTTTTCGTGTAAAACAAAAATAATGTCTAATTAAAAACGTAAAGAGCAATGGTTTACGTGAAAATTAGAAGGAAACTATGCTTAAATGCTAGGCGTATTGTAGGTGTTGATACAAAGAGCGAATTCTAGGCTAATCACCTATATATATATATATATATATATATATATATATATATATATATATATATATATATATATATATATATTTAACGCTAACATTCATCGCGATCCGACTGGAAATAACAAAAAAGCGTGCCATTTAACAAACAGGAAAACTCGGTCCATATATGCAGTGAGAGGGTGTACGGTCTTAGAATGATCTTGAACCCCTTGAAGAAGGTGTTCAAGTTTTTTATGATCGTTTTATGACGTTGACAGCCTCTTTGACCCTGGCAGTTCATAGGCCTAGAACCCATATAACCAACCAACCAACCGAAAAAGATATCTAAACTATCCGTAAATGACGCGAAACTCGGGTTCACAAGAAAGCGAACCATATGCTTCACGGGGTCATTTGTGGTTCGAAGGAGCCGTTTCATAATAAACCGAGATAACGGTTTCGCTGTTTGTATATATATGAATACTAATTATAGTCGTTCAATACACTCGTTTCATCATCAGTTCGAGACCTGCGGTCCATTTTCGGGTCAAGCATATTGCATGAAGAACACCTCTGCACAAATGCTTCACGTTTGATATCGGATTTTTGTTTCAAAGCTATTTCATTCTTTTCTCACTCGGTGTTCATTCTGAAAATTCTGCTTCAGTGTCAGACAGGGATATTCTCTAAATCTTCAGTGAAAGATATTTGATGCATCGCTTACATAGGTCCTCCAAAATTTAAGCCGAAGACATTTTCTTTTAGAAAAAAGAAAATAAGACTAGTGCTTCACAGGAAATATCACTTTGAGGGTCGTCTTCATTACATTTGCCACACACATATGACATTACTTTCACATGACATATTCACTGGAAGTATCACCAGATTAACCCATAATTTGTACGATGCGTAAAGTATACAAGATACAAGAGTTAATGAGTTTCATTTGAACATGTCGTATCCAAAGAATATCATTTCTCTCAGCCTGTATCCATTGATCTACACTTTGTAGTCTCAGATCCACACCATGAACCCTCTGATCCACACCCTGTGTACGCTGATCCACACCCTGTGTACGCTGATCCACACCATGTGTACGCTGATACACACCCTGTGTACGCTGATATACACCCTGTGCACGCTGATGCACACCCTGTAACCTCTGATTTACACTGTATCCTCTGATACACACTATATACCTAGTGATCCACTCTACGTACTCATTGATCTTCACCCTGTACCTCTGATCCTCAATCTTTACCTACTGATCCACACCCTTTGCCCTCTGATCCACACGCTGTGCCCACTGATCCGTATTCTTTATCCACTGATGCACACGCTGTGCTCACTGATCCACACCCTATACCCAGTGATTCACTCTTTATACCTTCGGAACCCCATCTTTAAACCACATTTGCCTTTACATTTACCTTTATTGCCCAGAGGCCAATGATATCTTCAGAGCTACGACAGAGTTCAGGAAGCCTGCCACGTCTTCTGTGGGGGAACCACAGGTCAAGTACTTTGATGTTACGTGTCTGTCTGTGTGAGGTGAGTGCAGGACAATGTAAGCAGTAAATGATCCGTGTCTTTAGTATGATGAAAGTGCATCTTGGGCATAAGAGATATTGTGATATGTAGGATCGAGGTTTATAATATCCTTCAGTGGACCATTGGGATATGGTTCATGGACGACGGGTTAAGAGCCCTTGTCTTATACCCACTTGTACATAGAGTAAAATCACCTATCCACACGTACCATGTACCTAATCACACCTAACAAACACTTATATTCAGCCTATAACTGTCAGTCTAGCCAACGTGTCTGGTTGTGAAGACCCTATCAGTAGGAAAGGGAACAACAATAAAGAAGAGGAAAGAAGCACAAGAAGCAGAACTAAAGGAGATAAAAAAAACGGGGGAAAAGGAGGAGGTCGATAGCTGAGGGGGAAGAGAAGGAATGGTAGGGAGGAAGGGCTAGAGTAGGAGGAGACCAGAACAGGAAGAAGAGCAAGAGTAAGAGAGGGAACAGAAGCGGAACATTAGGGGGATAGTGAGGATGAGGAGTGAGTGAGACTGAAGAAAATGAGGCAGGAGAAGAAAGACGAAACAGAAGAGGAGAAGAAGAAGAAGGATAAGGGAGGGTAAGGAACGAAGACGAAGAAAGAAGGAGGCGTTTAAACCAAAGGAATATACTATAATAATAGAAGGTTCAGAAAGAAGCTCATTACCTCTGACCCCCTTAGCTGACCCCATCAGAACCATCGACCCTCAACTACACATTACCGTAGAGAGAAAGACAGGCTTTCCTTTAAGGAGCCTGTGGTTCATTCCTGTATAATAAGTAAATGACAATGGTCTTCTCCGAGGCACAAGGACGCAAAAGATTATTGTAAATTGCAGCTCCAGTGTATGCTTCTGGCACCACTCAGAACATTACGCAATATATGTTTGTAGTTTTGACTGACGGTATATGTCCACTGCTGATGTGACCATTCACTTACAATCCTTGTATTCAAGATGAACTATACTGATGGATTGAGGTGTATTATTTTTCCGATACTAAATCCTAATTAGTTACTTTGTTAGGTTTACCGGCCAACGACCCACGAGAAAGGTCACTAGGATTGTATATACACACACCTTCATGTTCTCACACTAAGGCGCTGAAGTATTTTGTAAGTGAACTGTACCTAAAGGGGTTACAACACCAATAATTTCCAAGGAACCCAAATAAACGCGACTGTACCTGAAGAAGCTAATCTTTTAGTCTTTTTCAACACCACAATCAACATTCAGCCATCCAACCATCTTCCAAGCGGAGGAATACTCAAGAGAATGTTTACAACCACCTGGTCCAGTACATAGAGCGCAGGCGCACCAAAACATTTCTTCCTCTTTGAAAACTAGTTCCCACAGTCTGCAGAGTTCGCGGCTTTCTTTAGCATATTGCCAGCACTTAACCGCTGGTCATAACCGTTACGGAACAACGTGGAACACACAACACAGAGGGGGTGGTGGAGAGCGACGAGGAACACGCAACATGGAACACACGGCAGAAAAGATGCAACAAGGAACACACAGCGAGAGACATGAACTAGCAACATGCAACACGGAACACTCAACAAAGACTAGGTACTTACACACTGTTGTTGTCGGTCCGTTGTACACATACCACAATGCTCTCTTCTCCGTCATGGAGGCAAACTGTAAACAAAAATACATTGAAAATAAAACAACACTTAAAACTCGAAAGATATTAGAAAACCCCTTAAAATGCAAAAGTAGGTACTTAGATATATTCAGAATAACTCATATTACAATAGTTTTATTGATAGTAGCTGACCTTTAGTATAGCCTAATAATATCTATTCATAATCACGTAAAAGGAAGTATATAAGAGTAATTACGTAGAGCAACCGCTTTAAAGTTGAAACGCAGACGAATTAAACATATACAAGAGTCCCACCAGAGTGAGGATTTAACGTCTGGTCAAACTCCAGGCCTGTTCCTCTCCCTCCACCCACCTCTCTCTCTCTCTCTCTCTCTCTCTCTCTCTCTCTCTCTCTCTCTCTCTCTCTCTCTCTCTCTCTCTCTCTCTCTCTTCTAGTGCTCCCCTCTTACCGCGGACTTGATGGGAGAGGAAGGGATGGAGGGAGTGAGAGAGGGCCGGGAAGGGGAACCCTACGAAGAAATGCAAGGAAGGGAAAGGGCTGTGAAAAAGGGGGAGGGAGGAAATGGAGAATGATGTGTGTGGGGAGGAAAGAAGGAGCTTCAAGGGGAAATTACAGATGATATTATACACGAATGAAAAGAAGCAGAAGGTCTGACGAAGGGAGGGATGAAAGATGAAGAGGAAATAAAAGAAAGGAAAGAAGAGGAGGAGGAGGAGGAGGAGGAGGGGAGGAAATGAAGGAAATAAAAGATCGGACCGACGGCTTGAGAGAGAGAGAGAGAGAGAGAGAGAGAGAGAGAGAGAGAGAGAGAGAGAGAGAGAGAGAGAGAGAGAGACCGGGGAGCGTGTCTGGCCCGGCCGGCTGGCCAAGCCAGCCACCAAGAGTCAAGCTCCCTTAGATTACTTTTTTTACGGCGTTCAAATTACTATGGTCGGGCGGGTGGTGGTGTACCATCATGGTGGGGGTTATGGTGTTTTAATGGTGGCGCGGGAGTGTATTACAGCTGTACATCTTGTTAGGGAAGGTGTGCACCGGGGGGAGGAGGAGGAAGAAGAAGGTGGAAGAAGAAGCGGGAGAGGGTCAGAAAGACTGGAGGAGGAGGAGGAGGAGGAGGAGGAGGAGGAAGGATGGAATGAAGGAAAACATGTGGTGGTGGTGGTGGTACAAGAGGCATTGGTCAACTGAGTACATGAGATTAGCGAGAAAAGCTGGTGTTGGTGTTGAGGGAGGTAATGTTGGTGACTGGGAAGGACACACAAGAGGGAAACGATAGACACCAGTTAAGAGCACTACACCCACACACACACACAAACACACACACACACACATATATATATATATATGTATATATATATATATATATATATATATATATATATATATATATATATATATATATATATGCATATTTTTTCGCCATTTCCTGCGTTAGCGAGGTAGCGGAACGGATGAACGAAAGGTCTCATGCGCTCACTAAAGCACTCCTAGCTGTCATGTGTAATGCACTGAAACCACAGCCCCCCAACCAACCAGGCCCAACAGATGCTTTCCCCTGACCTCTTCATATGCCCTAGTTTAGTCCACTGGCAGTAGTATATCGCCCCCGGTAAACCACAACGTTCCAATTCATTCTATCCCGTTCATACCTTACACAATCCTGCATGTTCGGTCCCTGAGCAATCAAAAAAGCTTCTTCAATCCATCCTCCCATATCTAGTTCGGTCTCTCCCTTCAACTTCAGACACATGTATCCTTTTTATCAAATCTCACCTCGTATTCTTCCCTGTACCTCAGCTCTGTTTTTTGTATCATCTTTGTTGTTCTCCTCTGAGCCTCCTCTATTTGTGCTACTTTAGGTGCTAAGTGACCAAACCTGTGAAGCATGTTCCACATTTGGTCTTATGCAGGACGTGAACAGCTTACTGAACATGAGTGTAATTCTAATATTTACCAGTGGACAGTTGGAATCCTTCTCCCAGGGTGGGACTCTGGCGACAGGTTTATTTTCTGCTAGATGATAATCATACTGGGGCCATTTTGCACTTTGACCCCGCCATCATTACGTTCCATTTACTCGAGTTGAATTTCATGAACTATGCATCAGACCAACTTTGGAATCTGTCTAAGCTCCTTTGTAAATTGATGCAAACCTCTTCTCTCTCTCTCTCTCTCTCTCTCTCTCTCTCTCTCTCTCTCTCTCTCTCTCTCTCTTTTGTCTATTCTTTCTCTCTCATGACTTTGGCATCATCTGCAAACATATTCAGGTACGATTTTCGTTCTTCTGGCGAGTCACAGATCAAAAAGAGCCCCCAGGACAGAACCCTGAGGCACGCCGCTGGTGACCAATTCACTTCAAGAAGGCAGCCATGACATACCACCTCTGTTTTCTACCACTGAGATAATTCCTGTGTCCACAGAAGGACGTTGTCCATTGTTCCTGTAAGAACAGCTAGCTTCTGTACCGGACTCCCGGATCAAATGATTTGAGGCATTTTCGCCTTTGTCAGCCGAGACGGCACGGGCACCCGAGACCTTAATCAAGGTCATCTCGTTAACGATTTACACCCACACACACACACACACTCACACACAAACACACACTGTATCAACTGACTTATCTCTCTCTCTTGTGTCTCACCTGATGATGTGATTATTACACGAAAGTGCACTTGGGAACTTATCGTGTTTCATTTCCCCGTGGACTCATAGGAATATATATATATATATATATATATATATATATATATATATATATATATATATATATATATATATATATATAAATATATATATATATATATATATATATATATATATATAAATAAATATATATATATATATATATATACATTTATTTATTATTTATTTTGCTTTGTCGCTGTCTCCCACGTTAGCGAGGTAGCGCAAGGAAACAGACGAAAGAATGGCCCAACCCGCCCACATACACATGTATATACATACATGTCCACCCATGCACAATACACATACTTATACATCTCAATGTACATATATATATACACACACAGACATATACATATATACACATGTACATAATTCATACTGTCTGCCTTTATTTGTTCCCTGGGGATAGGGGAGAAAGAATACTTCCCACGTATTCCCTGCGTGTCAGAGAAGGCAACTAAAAGGGAAGGGAGCGGGGAGCTGGAAATCCTACCCTCTCATTTTTTGTTTTTTTTTCCCAAAAGAAGGAACGGAGAAGGGGGTCAGGTGAGGATACTCCCTCAAAGGCCCAGTCCTCTGTTCTTAACGCTACCTCGCTATCGTGGGAAATGGCGAATAGTATGAAAAAATATTATGATGTTTATTGGGTGTATGTCGCCATGAGGAAGCAATGTGAGATATTTCTCGTGATCATTCAAATATAGAAGTGTTCCATTATGTCATATTTCACTTTTCAGTCAGAAAGGTCGTTGGGCCAAAAAATAACCCTGACCTATTAGCTTCAATTTTTGGTATTTTTGCGAGGGTAATTGATTCGTTTGAAAACCTCAGTATAAGGTCTACTCTTCATGCCGAAATTAAGTATGTAGTAGAAGTATATGTTTGGGGCATTAAGACATATAAATAAGTAATTAGTGGTCAATCTTTTTGAAGATTTTGTGATTATTTGGTTCCCATTTACTAGGTATATGTCACCTTAGGGAAGTATTATGTGATATTTTCTATGAACATTTGACGTATATAAGCATTTCATTAAGTCATATTTGAATTTTAAAACAAAAAGTTTTTTCGCTTGAAAAATATCCTGAACTATTACCTGCAATTTTTGGCAATTTTGTGATGGTGATGGATTTGTATGAAAACCTAAGTATAAAGGGTATTTATCATGCTGAATATGAATCTGGGATTGAAATATATGTTGGAATATGTTAAGGCCTGTAAATAAGTAATTAACTCATAATATTTTCAAAGATTCTGTGATTATTCGGTTCATATTTAATGGGTATATTTTCACTTTGTGGAAGCATTGAGATATTTTTTGGGATCACATCAGATATAGAAGTGTTTCATCATGACATATTTCACTTTTTAAACAAAAAGTTTTGGCCAAAAAATTCCCTGAACAATTACTTTCCATATTTGGTATTTATGTGAGGGTTATTGATTTGCTTGAAAACCATGGTATAAGGACTATTCTTAATGGGGAAATTAGAAATGGAGTTGAAACATATGTTTGGAGACCTTAAAGCATAGAAATGAGTAATTAGTGGGTAATGTTTTTGAAGATTTTTTGATTATTCGGTTCAGATTGATTGGGTATCTATCACCTTAGGGAAGTATTATGTGAGATTTTCCATGATCATTTGAAATATAAAAGCATTTCATTATGTCATATTTCAGTATTAAAATAGTTTTTTCAGAGAAACCACATAAATTTTTTATGATGTTAATAGATTTGCTTGGAAACTTCAATAAATGGAGTATTTTTCATGCTGAGTATCAATCTAGGGTTGAAATTTATGTCGAGAGTACACTAAGGCCTGTAGATGAGTGATAAATTCTCACTTTTGTCTAATTTAATATTATTCATTTTATGTGCATTAACATATTAAAAGTTACATAGAAAATAACCCTGGGGATAGGGGAGAAAGAATACTTCCCACGTATTCCCTGCGTGTCGTAGAAGGCGACTAAAAGGGAAGGGAGCGGGGGCTGGAAATCCTCCCCTCTCATTTTTTTTTTTTTTTTTTTTTTTTAATTTTCCAAAAGAAGGAACAGAGAAGAGGGCCAGGTGAGGATATTCCCTCAAAGGCCCAGTCCTCTGTTCTTAACGCTACCTCGCTATCGCGGGAAATAGCGAATAGTATGAAAAAAAAAAAAAAAAAATATATATATATATATATATATATATATATATATATATATATATATATATATATTTTTTTTTTTTTTTTTTTTTTTCTTTTTATATATATATACTCTAGGATGAGCCAGGTATCTATTTGATCGACCAACCCCAAAAGGATGGATGATCAGCTGGGTTGAACGTGGACGGACCGCCGTAACCAAAGATTCGAACCTATGCCATGCTCGACCCTGGGCGGCCCGTGAATGCGTCACGATGAGGAACGCAAATCACTACACCATAAAGGACCATATACAGGGAAAAACACCCCTCCTCCTCCTCCTCAGACTTCTCTCTCTTTAGCTCCTAACAGAGTTAACTCTCTCGCAGGTGTTTACCACCAAGCTCACCTACAGATAAACTCTATAACACGAATAGATTCCCTCCCGATTACATCTCGGGCAGTACTTCCTTCGAGAGGAGGAATGATGATGAGGAGGAGGAGGAGGAGGGAGGAAATTTTACAGATCTTCGAGATGTTCAAACGAGGCAGGGGTAACCTATGACCCTGAAGTTCTCTCCGATTATGGTTAAGCTCGATGTTTGTTTACTCAAATATGGATCCTGCGTCGAGGCCCGGCATGTGGTGCGCGGTAATGGTGCCTGCCCTGCTGATACTGGTGATGCTAATGGTGACATTATAGTCAGTAAATGATAAGAAATGAGGGTGATTATGTGGTCCATTCCTCCTCCTCCTACCCCTCACTCCTCCTCCTCCTCCTCCGTGTGTTTTGTTTGCGTCAATTCGCATTGGTATATCCTGAAAATACGACGAGAGTTAATAGGCTAAGCACTGATTGTCTGATACTCTTCTCTGACTTGGGAAGATATCTAAATCATGGCATTAGAACGTCATATCTTAACCATGACGCCTCGCAATGTCGACACTACGAGTTAGTTATAAAGAAAATCACCCATGCAGACTTCAGGCATACGAGGACAACGAGGGGGGGGGAACCTTATCTTCGACACTGGACAGGGCAGAGACTGTACCCCTCCCTCGACTCTCATAATCAAAGGGAACATTTTATTGGACTATCATGGAGACAAAAGCATCTCGCAGAACACCTTACAAGGAGCCTCGATACAGATCTCGCGAAGCCTTGACAGTAACTGAAGATGAAGCGGGCGAACCCACAGGGAAGGGAAGATCTCGTCCAAATGCTTCAAATATGGAGCACTAGAAATGAGGTAGGATTATTTTATATCACGATGATGAAACAGAATTATCAGCATCGTAAAACCCGGGGTTATGGTCGCTGTACCATTATGCCAAGGGAGGAGGAGCAGTTAGTTGACCGGGTTGTAAGCGCGGGTCTCTGAACCGGATTTTACAGGTTATAGTACCATTAAACGTACCCTGGTACAGGGAGCAGTAGCGATGCCAGTGAAAGGAACAGGAGCAAGAGAGGCAGAGGCAGTAATCAAGAGGCTAAAGAAAAATAATCATCACACGTATTGCCGCGGATCGCGTTGCCAGACGCTAATTTAAGTGAGCAGGGTTCGAGTCCTTACACACTCGGGGTATAACAGCCGGCTCACACAGCCAACCTAGCTGTTCATCCTTCCTTTTGGGACGGGTCGATGAATGGGTATATGGCATAACTTGGAGTGTGTGTATATATATATGTGTGTGTGCTGTATACATATCTAAACTTCAGACATGGTACATAAATAGATTATAAGGTTAATAAAGGGGGCAACACGATAGTAAAACTCTCTCTCCACTTAATAGCACAATAGTAAACTCACACACAAATACTCTTACCTACACACATACATACACTTTTACACACACACACACACACACACACACGCACATACAAACTAACGCATGCACATACAAACACACGTCTATATACAAAACAAACACTCTTTAGTACTTGTTATCATTGCTATTTATTCTATATTTTCACCCTTTTTTTTCAGTATACAACTCGCTTATCACAGCCTCCCTCTTTTATCTCTATTCTCTCCCTCTCTATCTTTCGTACTCTCCCACCTCTTTCTCTCTCCACCTTTCTCTCTTAAGTGCTATGAGTAGACAAATTGTTATCAGACTCGTCCCTAATGAGTGGCTAAATTAATAGTCTGGTTGCGGGTGGTTAGCGGAAAAGTGATCATGGGTGGCTACATTACAGCCAGAGAATCATTAAGATCACAAGATAACTCTCTCTCTCTCTTTAGCATCACAATGAATACCAACATCCCAGTACCACCTGGGAGATTAGAATCAAAAGATGACAAGGTATTGGTAATATCCAGACTTGCTGGTCACGTCAATTAATCAAGTGGAATTTGAAACTCTTAGTTAACTAGAGGCAAAAGGATTTACTTACAGGATCAACTATTATCTTTTTTTTTTTTTTATGTTCTCCCTCTGGACTCTGCTTTTGATGACGAGAGATCAGTTATTTACAGGGGCAACTATTCTTTTTTTTTTTTTCTTCCTCTGAACTCGATGTTGATAGATCAGAAAATCTGGGGGTTTTGTTCTGTTTAAATTCATTTTGAGAACATAACGCTTTTAACGCTGTATTTTCTAATTCTCAAGTTAAATGAGTATCAAAAACCTTGATATATATATATATATATATATATATATATATATATATATATATATATATATATATATATTATGATTTTTTTTCCGTACATAATAACAGAACTTTTTACGTCACTGAGACATTGTCTGTGAATTTGTTGTATCGGGACATTAACGCTCAATGGTAATTTTTCATATGATACAAACATTCACCTCAAACAACCTGTTAAACTCACAGGTCAACACACGGGCCGTCGACCTGAGAGGACTAGCAATTGGTATATGAGAGTGGTGGTGATCGAGAGGGCGATGGCACTCACAGAGTTTCAGTGTAGGAGGGAGGAACTTTACAGATTCAGCAGTGGAGGAGGACGTGTGGAACACGTACTTGTTTTGAAGAATGTGTGTGTGTGGGAGGACTTGTATGTGACAGTATGGATTTGGAGAAAGCGTATGATAGGGATACTAGTTAGATATGTCTTGTGAATGGTGTGACGAATGTGGTGTGGGAGGAAGCTAATAAAGGAAGCCGGGCGTTTTTATCAAGGAAATAAGTGGTGTGTGTGTGTGTGTGTGTGTGTGTGTGTGTGTGTGTGTGTGTGAATAGGTAGAAAAAGAAAAGAGTGAGTAGTTCTAGGTGGAGGAGGGTCTGCCTTAAGGATGTGTCATATCACCATGGCTGTTTATAATGCTTATGGATGGGGTGGAGGGACATAAATGCGAGGGTTTAGGAGGGAGACACGAGTTTGAGGTCTGTCGGGGGGTGGGGAGAGTTGAGAGAAAGGTGTCAGTGGCTGTTTGCAGATGACACGGTTCTGGTAACAAACTCGAGTGAAAAACTGCAGAAGCTGGTGTCTCAGTTTGGGAGTGTATGTGTGGAAGGAAGTTGTGAATGAATGTGATAAAATGTAAGGTAATGTGATTTGGCTGGGAAGAAAGACAGGTTGGTTTGAGTGTGACTTTGAATGGAGAGAACCTCGAGGAAGTATGGAGTTTTAGATACCTGAGAGTGGACATGTCAGTGGAAGGAACCATGGGAAAAAAGTTAACCATAGGGTGGGTGAGGGGGCAAATGTGCTGGGAGTACTGAGAGATGTGTCGAAAAAGAGTTCATTGTCTTTATGGGCAACGATAGGTATGTATGACGGCAGTGCTTTATAGATGAGAATCGTGGGTCCCTAAATGCAAAAGCAATTATGAAAAATGAATGTGTTGGAAACGCATTACCCGAGAGCAATATGTGGTGTGAGGAAGGATGACGCTATGAGAGACAGGTGTGGCGGCAAGCGGAGGATGTTTGGAAGAGGTGAAAAGATGTACTGAAATAATTCAGACATATGGAGAGAATGAGTGAGGAGAAACTGACTAAGAGGACCTATGGGTCAAAAGTGGAGGGAACAAAGAGGGTGGAGGAGGCCTAGGATGAGATGGAAGGATGGAATGAAAAACGCTCTGAGTGAACAGGGCCTGAACATGCAGAGGACGTGAGGCGTCGAGGGAAGAGAAAGAACTGGCGCGATGTGGTACACATGGGGCGACGTGCTGTCAGTAGGGTGAGCTAAAGTGCACGACGTGGTCAGGGGAAACCACGGAAGGGTCTGTGGGGCTTGGCTGTTGAGGGAGGAGGGGAGGGGGTTGGCTCTGGTTTCGGTGCATTATGCATGAAAGCTAATGAGTGCCAATTCTTCGTCTGGCGCTTCCTCGCTAACGCGGACAGCTAACAGTTACACACACACACACACACATACACACACACGGGCGCGGGCCCTCGTGGTGTGGAGGCTAGCGTTTCTGACCATAAGTCAGCATGAGCCCGCCCGGATTCGGGCCCACATGGGCTCGAATCCTAGGAGCGGCAGTTAGCCTACGTAACCCAACCCTTCGCGGCTGCTCGATAAATGAACACCTGGCTTAGGCTTGGCTGCCCTGGGCTTAGCGCGCGCGCGCGTGTGTGTGTGTGTGTGTGTGTGTGTGTGTGTGTTCATAGCGAAAAAAAGATGTACATTCATATACAAGGTTAAAAGACAAGGCCACTAAACCCCTCCTGTACAGTTACATTTACAAATTGGTAATCACACACAAGTAAACATGTCTACATAACATTGTCTAAATTTACAAAGATGAAGACAAATATGAACAAGTACAAACGAGCGTACACGGACGCACGCGTTCACACTATGAGAGGAATTTACATGGACTACCGGGAAAGCCGTTCTCTTACCACTGGAAAGAAACGAGTTGTCAGTGTAAGCGTTCGTATGATCAACTCATATTTCACAAGTTTTGATCAGGCTCATAAGCCGCTCTCGTGTGAATGGGGTTATTTTTCTTGGCACTCTCGTAACCAACCGATTATATCAAACAACTAACCTGAAATTTGTAGTACGAACCAATCTAAAACAGATGCATACATTTTGGAATGGATATATTAACAGCTTCCTCCCACCCGGTCATTAACGTTTTCTATGATATTGATGGGAAACTAGTGTAGAATTCAGATATACAAGACGAAGCAAAAAGAACTTCATAATCCTTGCTATAATGCAACTAAGACGATTCAAACCCATCTTTATGTTACCGACTATAACCTTGGAGACACTGCTTATCTTGATCTTGCTTATGTTATGTTGCATTGGTATCATATCTTATCATAATCTGCTTGGGGAACTTAAGGTTTGATATATATATATATATATATATATATATATATATATATATATATATATATATATATATATATATTTCTATGAGTTAAAGAGGTGATCTATCAGTACAATATTACTATATAAATCCATTGGTTATATTCTAAGTTCAACCACCGTCTAGTCTTTGGGGGTGAAACTCCAAAGTGCTCCACAGTGAATTGGTTACGTTCGAATCAGATTAGTATTAGATTACAATTAGTGTGGTCTCAGTGATCTACTTAAGTTTGGTAGGAGCCTCTAAGCAAAACATGGACGACAGTGCTTCATCACTTACTGCATTGTTGTCACACTGTAGGTCGGCCAGAATCACTTCACCAAATATATTCGTCTTCACAGTAGAAGAATGAATGCAGCGACTTCTCCTGTTACACTTAAGGATTCATCAAACATGAATAATCCAAGACGTACGTCTCAAGTCTTGAGTAGTGTCGTGTGGGACTTGTCAACGACTACTTCCGAGTTCGTGTGTTGACAGACAGTCCAGTTCGCTTTCCAGCGTATACAACTCGCCGAGCGTGGTGCATTGTGGGACACTCTGGTTCTCGGAAAGAATTTGACTCAATATATGATTTAAAGTCGACAATCTTAATGTATAACGTGTTTATTTATTACTATTTTGTTGTCATGGTCGCGTCTTTTATTTACTTTATGAATTACACTGTTGGGAGCGTATAGTCCTTACATTAACGACTTTTAAACTAGTGATGGTTCACATCACTTGTTCACTCATTAGAAACGAGCCTTGATTATATCAGCGTGCTGGCGGTAAAATTACATAGTTAAAGAAAGATGTTTGAAAACATTTACTTGATTCACCTAGTTCCGTTCCCCTATAAAAAAGAAATGTACCGAAAGAAGATACGATGGATGACTGAATACATCATTTAAGCAATGTCGTAGTAAAACAAGTTTACGATATGAGTGTAGATGTCTGTAAGAGTTTACTACGTAAGATATCTCTCTCTTTACAAGGTTCCTTTGGTTAACATTCCGAGAAATCATTGTGAGTTCGGTTTGGTGTTTATAAGCTGATTGTTTTAACCCTTATGAACTCCCAAGTTCGCAATATATGCGAACCCTTATTAGGAAGCGTTTTCCTATGGATGTTACGTAAAGTACATGCGTTTTCTTTTGCTTTACGTTCTATGTTGTATTTCTCTTGATGGTGTATTTCGTGTTCAGTGTACACTACTGTATTTTATATACCGCATATTTAGCTTCACGTTGCATTTATTTCATGTACCCAAACTGGTTTTCTTTATACCTTATGTTGCTTCAAACCCTATATTTTTGTTCATTATATCCAAGTTTGTGTTCCGTATACCAATCTTTGTATATTGAACACTGTATTTGCTGTAACTTATACTGTAGTTAATGCCCCTATACATAATTCTATTAATACACTTAGCATTAGCTATGACAGCAAATTTAAACTTTATTCAGAGTTCATAGAAACACTGTTCCTCTTCGTCAACTTAGAGAGAGATTGTTCGTTTTGTGTTCCACGTACCTTATACAACCGTGTTGTTCCGTGGCACTTAAAGAAGAAGTAGCACCCGTATGTCTGACCGTGAGAACCATGTGAGAGAGTTCCGTGAGAGCCCGGCCTCTAGACCCTCACACCACTACCTCATCTTTAGGCCAAGACAAGACCCGTTCCCAGTGGGAAATCAGACGGGCCCGTTCAGAGTGGGAATCAGACACCCAGACTGTGTCATTACCCGGCCGCGTTACAGGTCTCACTTTGGATAATAATATCCGAAGCTCATTTACATGGCTGAAAACACACACTTTGTGGGGTTTGCCGGTACCTTTGAGAGCCAGGCCGCTCGCTGCCTTAACCCCCTCGTAAAGGTGTGTGTGTGTGTGTGTGTGTGTGTGTGTGGACTGAAGATACGTACATGAGGGAAGAAGTGCACATAAACACGCACACAGAGTCTTAAGACGCCTCTTTCTTCCATGCGGGTTGGGGGTGGGGGGGGAGGGGGTTTAGCTACGCAGAAGTATAAACGCACATACGCACAAAAGCCGAAGTGTGTATATTAACACGCACACGAGGGCCATAAACACGCACATGAGCCGAGAGAAGCGAACACTAAATACGCACACGACCTTTTAAAATGTATATTCTGTCGCCTGAGTGTGGTGTCATAAACATACATACATGTATACATGCGGTGTCATAAACCTACATACATACACGGCAATGAGCCTGTAATACGTTACAAAAATACGTACATGAACAAAAGGTGCACACAAACCCATAAAACGCAAACTGCCTTTTCAGTGTGTCTTTGGGAATGTATACATACGAACTCATACATGAGCCATGAAAACAAGTCTCACATTACGCTCACATACATGTATAGTGCACAGTCAACTCATGTGTAGATGAATACATAAATATGTATCATAAAAGAAGCTGTGAGTATACATGTATGGAGATGGACGTGTGTGTCGATTTCAACAACGGAATAAAATTCAAATTCTTATTAGTTTTTTCATTGTTTCTTTTGTTTCCAAAAAAGTCAAATTCAGTTGAAATATCACCTTAGAGACTTACATCTTCTTTGTATGTTTATTGTAGTTATAACCCCTCGATGTGAAAAGAAAATGTAGAAAATATTTGACTAAACCGAAAATCAGCTCAAACCATTCCACACAGACCGATTTGGACTGCTCAAAAAGTTGCTAATTTCTTGTTTGTGATCAAGTAGAGAAATTGGGACATTTATCTTTTGGGTCGCAAAGAAACGTAAGTCTATGTTCTTTAAAAAAAAAAAGATTACCCCGGCATGCCTCTAAAAAGAGGATACTAGCCAAAGTAACCGTCTAATAAAGTAATTTACACTTATGTCACTAAAGCAATTTACACTTATGTCATCTGATCGATTATCAGATACAGATATGATCAGACAAACGCAAAATTATACTTTTAAAGTAGCTAAGAACCGATGGTAATACACTGTAAAAACAAAAGACTGAGTCACTGCACTTACATAATCGTATCATTTTCCAAAAAACAAAAGACTGTCACTGCACTTATATAATCGTATCATTTTCCAAAAAACAAAAGACTGTCACTGCACTTACATAATCGTATCATTTTTCCAAAAAACAAAAGACTGTCTCTGCACTTACATAATCGTATCATTTTCCAAAAAACAAAAGACTGTCACTGCACTTACATAATCGTATCATTTTCCAAAAAACAAAAGACTGTCACTGCACTTATATAATCGTATCATTTTCCAAAAAAAAAGAAGTTTCTCTTGTGGCTTGATAACAAAATAGCTTCCGAAGACCAAAAAGAAAGACTTGATCAAAGTATTCCCAAACATAGGAAGCCAAACAGCAGAAGAGAAGCATAATATGCCATGTCGAAACGCCCTCAAGTTGGGAAGGAGAGAGTGAAAGTGGCACGTATTTGGTCATCGGTCTGTCCAACATGTCTCTCAAGATGGTCACACAGACCTACCTACTACCTCTCGTTGCTCCAACCCTGGGAGAGCTAGGCGCCATCTTGAGACGCAGATAGGCATAACAAAGATCTCACTGCTCCGTCATATATAGAAACATTTGCCAAGCTTTCACTGTATACGAGTAAAGCGCTGGTAACAACTGGTTTTTCGACGGCAGACGTACTAAGTGTTTCGAAGCATTTATTATGCCAGAGCTAAATGTGGTTAACAACCAACTTACCGCAAACATTTCAAAACATTTTGACGTTTTTATCGGTTGGAAGAGAAATAGTGTTTACAAATTACACATTGTGGCATCGTTTAAGAACACTTAGAATGTATCATTTCATGAGGGTGATATACTGTATTTGTAAACAAATGACTCATTTCGGCATCATTAGGGAACATCGAGGTTTTAACTTTCGTACGTGGAATGCTTAGCAAAAACCTTGTTGTAAGGACTGAAGATATGTTATATTTTGTACCCCATGAGAGATACATTTGGCAATATACAACTCATCCCATGATATTTTCAAAATTGTTATTTCTCATTTATAGATAAAAATCATTCACTTGCTTTTGTTACGTGAGTGAAGCATTTTGGGGTGTTTAAGACAGGCTTTTTGCGAATTTGAACGCATCCGATATTTTCTGTGATGCTTAAATGCGGCAGTTTAGACTGGGGGAAGTTTGTTTATTTACCTTCTGCTTCGAGGTGGAAGTTGTCTCAACAGTGGCTGGAGGCGAACAATTATTCAGTCGAACATAAAGATGCAGAGCATCATTGTAACACCCGTAGTGACAAACATAATTGCATGCAGAGAAACTCAGACGTAAATTTGTCCCGCCATGGCAGTACGAATAGGTGATTACAGATAAAAAACGAGACGCACTTCATATCCTTACTACATTATGCAATTATCCATAGCCTTAAGCTAGTTTCTATGTTTAGCATTTCTCACATCACGTTTAACCAATTGATATTGAATATTATACTATCCTACTGTATATATATATATATATATATATATATATATATATATATATATATATATATATATATATATATATCGTCGAGGAAAACACGAAAACATGCCATCGTTGCGCGAGAGAGTGAGACACATGACAAATTGAACAACAAAAAAAAGAGATACGGAAAGGTTTATCATAGTGAGCCCTCGATGAATTTCATTAAGCAGGATCAAGATAGACCAGGGAATGTCTAGGTCGCAGTCAAGCCTAATGACACCCTCATCAAAATACATACTTTACATTGTTTGCTTAATTTGCAGGGGGTGGCTTGTTTACATTCTTCTCCATCGGTTAACTAATCCACGTCGGTGTGAAGTTAATGGCGTAGTTTATTTGGCTACGTTTGGTTGGTTAATTGGTCTGATGGAGAAAGTGTGGTAGTCAGCACTTATATAAGTGGTATGGGAGTGGGTGGGGGGGAATGTGGCATGAAGCTACGTATGATGAAAGTGTTCGCAGGTTACTCCCTCTGTGGTATCAGGTGTGAAGCGAATCAAGAGCGAGATGTGCTGACACACTTACTACAGTGAGAGGTGTAGTGTGTGCCAGGTTTAGTGGGGAGGTGCAGGGGTAGTGAGCCAGGCTAGTGGGAGGCAGCTAAGATGGGGTCAGGGAGTGAGCCATGGTTAGCAGGTAGTGAGCCAGGCTAGTGGAGTGCAGGGGTGAGCAGGATGAGTGCAGGTTGCCATCTAAGAGGTTTGAGCAGCTATGAGCGGGACATAATCAGTAAAAGGAGGGCAGGTAGTGAGTCAGGCTATAGGTGGAGTCAGGAGAACTTTGCAGGGTAGTGAGCCAGGCTAAGTGGGGAAGGTGAAAGGAGAAAGGGTATCAGTTGGTGATGTAGCAGCTAGAGGAGTGCAGGATAGGCCAGGCTAGTGGGGGGAGGTTGGCACTTATTTCCATGAAGTCAGGTAGAGCTAGGGGGTGAAGGTATGCCACTTGGATAGGATGACAGTTGGATCAGGTTAGAAAAAAAATAAGCAGTAGTGGAGAAGGAAACTAGGAGGTGCAGGGTAGTAACTACTATGGACTAGTGAGAACTTTGATAGCCAGCTAATGGGGAAGTCAGGTAGTGACAGGTAGAGGACAAGGGTAGAGGGTAGTGAGCCAGGCTAGTGGGGAGGTGCAGGGGTAGTGAGCCAGGCTAGTGGGGAGGTGCAGGGGTAGTGAGCCAGGATAACTTAACGTCCGGTAACACTCGGGTGGAAGAACTGGTTTTAGTTACGAAGGAAAGACTTGTGAAACGAGGAATTTGGTTACGTCAGTTACACCAGGCAGGAGTGAGTGCAAAACCAATCTAAGTTACGCTTCGGAAAATAAAAGAAAAGAAGTTGGCGTTCTAACTTGATTAGGTTGGAAGAAACTTTGCAAGTGGTGTGGCAAGTTACATCTGGGGAATGAAAGGAAAAGAGTATCAGTTTGATTACGTGAAGAAACACCAATGGGGGAACGCGTTTGCTTATTTCCATTGAAACTGTAGAGAGGGGGGAAACTTTCTAACTTAATCATATGTAGAGAAAGAAACTAGAGAGCAGGTGTGCTAACTTACGCATACCTCCAGCGAAACTTTGAAGCCGATCTAATGCAAGAATCTACTGTCATATCAGATGAGACAAGGGAAAGAAACATGCTTCATTACCTCGAATGAAACTAGAGAAGGATGCGTGTGCTGATTCAGCCACGTTCGGTGAAACTAGGCAAGGAGGTGTATTAACTAAGTTACGTCGGGAGACGTTACGAATAACGTCGTCTTAACTTAGCTACGTCGTCTTCACTAAGTGACACTGGGTGAAACTAGAGACGAAGACCAAGTAACATAACTTAGTTATGCTTGGGAATACAAGGTGAAGGAGTAAGGGGGGTCCTAAAGTAGTTATGCCTCGAGCTAAGGTGTCGCGCAAAACTTTTAGTTACGTCCGGTGAAACTGCGGAAGTGTTGCGCGCACTGAGGTGCATCTGCTTCGAGGCAGAGTGGAAGAACGTACAAAGGGAGCCACAACTATGTATCGAGTTCAGCCGTGGGCAGGAACTCTTGCCGCCTTGCAGACAAATCCCTTCTGGTACTCTACTGTTAGTGGTGGCTCGCGGGCCAGCCGAAGAATGAGGCGAGAAAAAGGTACTCTACATTTTCCCCTTAGCGTCGTATCAACGAGAATCAGGTGATCCATATATATATTCTGCAGGAACCCTAAAAAAAAAAAAAGTCCTGGGACTCTCTCTCTCTCTCTCTCTCTCTCTCTCTCTCTCTCTCTATATATATATATATATATATATATATGTACATATGTTGGAAAGGATCACAATTTTCCGTATGATCAAGTATATTCCTACGAGTCCATGGGGAAGAATGAAACACGATAAGTTCCCAAGTGCACTTTCGTGTAATAATCACATCATCAGGGGATGTGATATATTCATATATCAGTAAGAGAACTGGAACAAAGACACACACACACCACCTGTTACATCTTACAATTCCAAGGTTTGATCTGTTACCATTACTCTGGTTCTATTTAGTCATCTAATTTTCTAACCATCAAATTATCACACCATTTGTGCCATGTGGATTCTTTCTGGTAGTAGTCTTTCATGGACAACTTTTTCAACAGCTTTTTTAAGAAATTCAAATTAATGTCAATAGCTGACGTGCTTCATCATGCTGGTTCATTGTATCGTAAATCAAGCATGATTTGTCAGGAACGAACGATTCTCTAGGAGGAAAAAAAAAAAGAAAAAAGAAATAAACCCACGATGCAAATCGTAAGTTAAGTGGAAGTCATTTAAATGATTTACAAACTTGTCCCAAATGATGGCTTCCATAAGTACGCTAAACTGTGGACGTCAGGCTAATTGGACGATAATTTCCCGGTACAGAGACTTATCACTTCTATTTTTTTCTTCTTCTTGAATGTAGGTGTTACAGCAGTTAAGATCCAACCTCACTGAACTCTTCCTATATCAAGTGGCTTACAGTGTAGAACGGTCAGGTGGCTATGCTACTTAATGTCTGTCTGCTTTCATTATCTTCTTGAATAAATCTAATCACGATTTATTGTTATTTTTAATTTTGCTCCGTTTCATGTCAGGTTTTCTATACTACTCTTGTATGTTGATGTGTAGCAGGATGTTCTCGTGTGGTATTAGTGGAATTGGATCCGGAACATGGGTTCTGTGCTCAGTGGTAGATACAGAAAGAAAAAAAAAAAAATTTACATGACTCATTTTGAAATAGTATACCATGGTCTCATTGTCTTGATACAAGTCGTCGTTTTCTTCGAGTTACGGATCAAATAGCGGATAATGACTCTCTTGTTCACAACATTAATTAAATAAGAATTTCAAGATTTTTTTTTGCTCTTTCCAGCAAAATACACTTCATACCGTCATTTTCTTTGTAGTATAGGTTTTTCTTTTTGTTTTTCAACGGATAAACATGACCTTTTTTATCATATAATTTGTTTTTCTCTCATGCTTCTTGTGGGCTGTTTTGCTAATAATAATAATAATAAAAAAGCAGTGCTTTAGGATAATATTTCACCATCTTGGCTTAATTCTGGAAAATGATATTTTTTTTACGGAATATCCCATATCGCATGTTGTTCCCTCCACTTATGACCTCTCAAAGCTATGTATATCACTATGTATATAATATGTATATAATGTAACTATGTATATAGTGTATGTATATAATATAACTTCTCAAAGCTATGTATATAATCATTTTCACGTTCTCTTTTATAGGTAACTGAGACGGCAAGGGTGAACTGACCTTCCATCCACCAAATCCTCAAGCTATTGAAAGATCTATTGTGACTTGTTGTTAAATATATCACAACGTTTACCTCTTGTTTCCAGGCCTCCTGGTAACGCTGGCGGTGGTGGTGGCCTGATACTGCTGGTGGTGGTGGCCTGATACTTCTGGTGGTGGTGGCCTGATACTGCTGGTGGTGGCCTGATACTGCTGGTGGTGGTGGCCTGATACTGCTGGTGGTGGTGGTGGTGGCCTTGGTGGTGGCCTGATACTGCTGCTGGTGGTGGCCTGACTGTGTTTGGTGACGTCCTGGGGTTCGAGTAGAGGGAGCCATCGCCACAGTGATCTTGGCGATGCTTGGATCACGCAAGACCTGACGAGGTAAAACCTGTGTTGAATACCAGTTTACGAAGGTTACTTCTATCGTGTCTTATATATATATATATATATATATATATATATATATATATATATATATATATATATATATATATATATATATATATATATATATATTTTTTTTTTTTTTTTTTTTTCTTTTAAACTATTCGCCATTTCCCGCGTTAGCGAGGTAGCATTAAGAACAGAGGACTGGGCCTTTGAGGGAATACCCTCACCTGGCCCAATTCTCTGTTCCTTTTGGAAAATTAAAAAAAAAAACGAGAGGGGAGGATTTCCAGCCCCCCGCTCCCTCCCCTTTTAGTCGCCTTCTACGACACGCAGGGAATACGTGGGAAGTATTCTTAATCCCCTATCCCCAGGGATAATATATATATATATATATATATATATATATATATATATATATATATATATATATATATATATATATGCGAACGAAGTGCAAATGAACGCGCACTTTCATAGAACATACGAGCCTCCAACAGCCACGATCGAACCCGGGACCCCTGTGCAACAGGCGGGAGCGCTACCGCTAA
>NC_092279.1:23134184-23206684 GCF_036320965.1 Panulirus ornatus
ATATATATATATATATATATATATATATATATATATACACTTCATTCAGTGTATAACGAAGCATAAACTCATATATCTTTATAAATCCTAAAACGTATTCTATAAAGAACAGATGTTTCCTTCAGTCCGAAAACTATTTTATGTTCAGCGTTACTGACCACTTAGCATAAGGAATGACGGTGTGTGAAGAGGGACTCGGGGTGTGTGTCAGCGTGGGGACACCTGCTCACCTTTTCCCCGTCAACTCGCGTGAGAAGACCACATTAACACGTCGTAAAAAGACCGCGTAAAAGCTAATCAAGATCAGGGGGGGAACCTGGTGGTGGATGTGCTTCGGATACACGAGAGGACGACTTACGTCGGGGGATGTGAACGGTAACGTTCAGAGGAAGTGTTAACAACAGGTTTCGTGAACGATATTTCTATGTTAGTTAACTGTATTACACACCATTTCATGATATATCGAAGTAATTCTTATTGAATTTATAATTTTAGTTTATTTTTTATAAATATCAGGGAGCCATGGACTAGAAATCAATTAAAATGAAAAGAAAATAAGCTTCACGACTTCCCCGAAGTCTTGACAGCGAAACCCGACCTTACTGAACCCTCGCGTCAAATGTTTAAATTTTACTTGCAAATGATAGTAAGCTGTTAAATTTGACTAATTAGCTAATGGTGAAGTTAATGACCAAAGTGAGAAGCTCTAGAAGAAGAGAGCTGTAACCACAGGTCAATTTTTGTACAAAATTACGTAGGGCGTTTATCTTGTGACAGTATAGAGTTTATCTTTAAACACATAATTATGAATTCTAACGACACTTGAACATCCATTGAGAGGTGATATTAGTAGAGATATGAAATATATCAATTTTATCGATGGAGCCCAATGGAAGGGCTATCTATACATGTTCTGCCGATAATTATATGAATCAATAACACACGACGCAAAAATTCCAAAATACACATAAAAATTCCAATTGAAACATGTGTGTGTCTGAATCAGTGAGGAGAATATCTTGCATATCTTACAGGACAGGAGATGCATTTTGAATTTTTTTCCCTTGAAATGATGACAGTGTTTGGATCTTTGACTGAAGTAATTCACTGTTAGCTGTACACAAAATACAAAAAATACATTTTACCAGTATACATATGATTAACCGCACAATACATAACACACAATGAATAATATACGTATACAAAATAGTGTAGAATATGCTTTTCAGAATTCTCATGAAATACATAAAAGCACCAGTCCGGTTAATATTTTCATAGCATTCATGTGTTAGAAACTCAATAGTGGTAGCTTACTTGTAGATAACTGAATTTCCCTTACATATAACAAGAGTAAGTAATTTAACTGTCTTAATTGATCATATCAAATATTACATCATTAATCAATCGCAAGCAATTCTTAACTTCACTGAGACAAATAATCAATTTACGATTCCATTTATTCATGCAACAGTCGCATGACCTGAAATACGTAAAGGAAAAAATACGTAGAAGAAAAAAAAAAACTTTTTTATAAGTTAACATCGTCTATGCCAGGTGACGAAAGACGAAACCACTTAGTTGCTGCTATTTTCTCTCGTATTGTCAATTCCAATCCCTTAGACTATCTCATTCAACCCTTTATCTTACTTCTCTGTTCTTACTTTTACCACCCGAGCATCAGAACCCTCTTTAAAATTTCCGTCATGACTCAAGCTGACTTTGACTGTCCTCGTCAGCTTTCAAACGACGGGCGTGTAGCTGGTTGTCTCTCGTGGGAAGGTTCAATTTGTTGGGGGGGGTGTCTCTTACTACTGTCATTTCCCAGGTGTGGAAAATGCCACAGACAGAAGACTTGCATGTAAATACACGCATTAAGCCCTGTGTAGACTCGCACGCGCACACCGGTGCATGCATAAACGCATGGATGCATACAGACGCGTATGGATTCCCTTTTAGAACACATATACGTAGACATACATCATCCAGCAGAAGACGTAAATACACAAGCATAAACATTCCTACAGAAAAACACTAAAAATCAACCTAAGTAAACATGTGCACAAACACATAAAGACGTCGACACACACACACACACACACACACACACACACACACACACACACACACACACACACACACACAGATATTAATGGCTTACGCACATTCAACAGCGTTCAGAGTAATACGAGCAAAAAAACAACACATAAAGAAGCGTCTACTTACCAGCAATGACCATTACTAACGCATACGTTTTCCTTGTCAACTGAAACACGAGATGAAAAAAAAGTTAAGACATATATAAACAACTGCTCTAACAGGGATACGAACAAATCTGCATACAGATCCCACAAAGAGATACACCTGCAATCGTTTAATCTTATCATTACAAACACAGACAGACAGATCTACGCAATACAGTCGTGGAAGTGTGGATACAAATGCACACACACACACACACACAGATGCAACTCCACATATCAAAGTAAATATAAGGCACACATAAAATGCATACAGAAACATGCATAGGTGGATGTAGAGATAATTGTACTCATAAACCTTCTCATAAGCATACATAGGAATATAGATACATAAACAAGTGCACACACAGGTATACGCTCATATGTGCGCAACATGGTTCGTCCTGGTGCGCACGTTTGGAAACACGGATGAGCACACAGAATCACACACACAAACGCATGAAGAACGCGCTATCATATTTACTCACACACACACACACACACACACACACACACACACACACACACACACACAACACACACACAACACATACGGTCCTGATGAGTCATTTTTTCATATGCGTTAAAGATTTTGCAGATACACTTGACAAACCACTTGATAATGTTATTCAAGACGTAAAGTGCTAAGGGAGCAGACGAAGACGAATGTTATTCATCCTACTGAACAAATTACAATGGAAACCAGACAGGAGAGGAGGGTAAAGTACAGACCAGCCCTCCTGACGAAGGTGGAGAATAAGATAACTGCGGGCAGACGATCAAGAAAGAAATGGATGACCTTAAAGATGAGGAGAAGCTTACTAATTGAGAGACACTGACTGAGGTTTTAGGGAGAGTGGTCCTGCGTAGCTGAGGAACTAGACTTATTATATTTTTCTTTAATGAGTTTCATCTTTACTGAGCGAGTCTGAGGCTTAGTTTTATTGTTTGATCTTTACGTCAGCCAATGGAGATGATTCTACTGATTTTTCTCATCTTTATTGAGCGGGTTCGATGTTAGTTCTCTTGATCCACTCGATGGTATTGATGATATTAACATGTACTCTTCGATATCCATATCAATAAACAGTTCAGAACCACTTAGCTTTTAACATCTTATCGACTTTACATATCTATTAACAGTGCAAAGTGCATTTGTGTATACCTAACGTATTGACACGTTCAATATCACCTCCTCACGTATCTCTTGTCCACTTTTTTTTATATTTTCATCTTAGTTCTGAGTTGTTTAGATGTATATCATAACTCATACTATTCCGTCCTAAAAGGGGACAGAATTATTCCTTTGATCTGTATCTCCATTTCATCCGATGCTTTCGCCTGGCTCTTAACTCTGGGCTCTTAGCTCTATGACCACCTAACTCTAACAGTTTCTGAAACTTGATTGTAAGCTTTGATGTTTCCACTCCAAGAGTGACTTGTTACGATGAAGGTTGACGCTGATTTGACTTTGGAGTTTGACACTAGTTTTGATTTTGGAGTTTGACTTGTACCGAGCGTTTGTAAAGTCATTGCTTGAAACTAATCTCATAAATTCCTTGTTTGATTGATAGATATTTGACACTTACTGACTTTAAGCTCTATGCAACTGAACTTTGACTACCAGGCTTACCCATAACCTTGGCTCTCATTTGACTCTGTACCACACATCTCCAACACTGTATTTTGACGCTGTCCCACACATCTCCAACTCAGTACTTTTGTACTTTGTACCATACATCTCCAACTCTGTACTTTGTACCATACATCTCCAACTCTGTACTTTGTACCATACATCTCCAACTCTGTACTTTGTACCATACACCTCCAACTCTGTACTTTGTACCATACATCTCCAACTCTGTACTTTGTACCATACACCTCCAACTCTGTACTTTGTACCGTACATCTCCAACTCTGCACTTTGTACCATACACCTCCAACTCTGTGCTTTGTACCATACACCTCCAACTCTGTACTTTGCACCATACATCTCCAACTCTGTACTTTGTACCATACACCTCCAACTCTGTACTTTGTACCATACATCTCCAACTCTGTACTTTGTACCATACACCTCCAACTCTGTACTTTGTACCGTACATCTCCAACTCTGCACTTTGTACCATACACCTCCAACTCTGTGCTTTGTACCATACACCTCCAACTCTGTACTTTGTACCATACATCTCCAACTCTGTACTTTGTACCATACACCTCCAACTCTGTACTTTGTACCATACATCTCCAACTCTGTACTTTGTACCATACACCTCCAACTCTGTACTTTGTACCATACATCTCCAACTCTGTACTTTGTACCATACATCTCCAACTCTGTACCATACATCTCCAACTCTGTACTTTGTACCATACATCTCCAACTCGGTACTTTGTACCATACACCTCCAACTCTGTACTTTGTACCATACACCTCCAACTCTGTACTTTGTACCATACACCTCCAACTCTGTACTTTGTACCATACACCTCCAACTCTGTACTTTGTACCATACACCTCCAACTCTGTGCTTTGTACCATACACCTCCAACTCTGTACTTTGTACCATACACCTCCAACTCTGTACTTTGTACCATACACCTCCAACTCTGTACTTTGTACCATACACCTCCAACTCTGTACTTTGTACCATACACCTCCAACTCTGTACTTTGTACCATACACCTCCAACTCTGTACTTTGTACCATACACCTCCAACTCTGTACTTTGGCAGATGAGAATCTGAAGGTAGACTCAGCGTGGTTCACATCTTGACCCTCCCCCCCTTACTAAACTTACCTCCAAAACTTTGACCTCTGAACCCCCCTTTGCCTTGTTACATTCCCCCTTCTTTCTCCCCCTCCTCCTCCTCTCTCCAAATGGCGGTAATTCAGGATGCCTTCCAGAGCCGTCTGGCCATGAGGTTCTGAAGGAGGCTGTGTGAGGTTTAAGGAGTTGAGTTACGTTTGGGAGGTTCAGAGGTTAGGTTGTGTTGGGTTGGGTCGGGTGTAGGCGGCGGTATGGTGCTGCTCAACTTACTAGATCTTAATCAGGTAATGGCCGTAGTTTTGGAGAGTTTATGGCTACACAAACCACGACCACCTGAGCAATGCTTCTGCTCCTAACAGCGAGGAAGCCTTTAATTATCCGTGGCTGAGAAGGAATGGGCCTCTGTTATCTGTTCTGTTCGTCTGTTGTGGTGTGTGTGTGTGTGTGTGTGTGTGTGTGTGTGTGTGTGTGTGTGTGTGTGTGTGCGTGTGTGTGTGTGTGTGTAGGTATTTACATATGTGTTTGTATGTGTGTGTGTTTGTGTACTTGTATGTGTGTATTATGTGTCCCTATATCTTTCGTGAAACCTTTCGCTACCGAAGTCATCGACTTGATCTAAAGACGTCAAAGGGTGTGTTCAGGTCACCCTTAACTCTTCTTCCCTTCCATGGTAGGCAAATTTAAGACCTGCTGGAGTCGTCTGTCCTTGTAACTCACCTCACTTACTTCGGTATCATCTTTGATCATCTCCTCCAGACCTTTTCTATCAGTTCTTTGTGCAGTCAGCAAACATGACAAGCATGTTCTAGTTTTTTGTCTAACGCTGGATGTGAACAGCTTGCTGGATATATTCTCATCCATATACTTGTATGCTACTCTAAGATTTGCCAACAAACATTTTGTGTTCTTTCGCATTCTCCTACATTGAGACTTTGATGACAGGTTACGGCCTATGTCAACTCTCACGTCCCACACATAAAAAGATTTCTGTAACTTATTTCCAGATAATATTTATGCCCAGGCTTCCTTTTAGCGTGTCTCATCTTCATTACCTTACACATGCTCGGGTTGAATTTCGTCAACCATCTTCCAGACTTTGGAGGAGGCTGTCTAGATCATCTTCCCCCCCCCTTGTAAGATGATGCCATTTCTCTCACTTTCTACCTGCTGCACTGCATGACTTTTGCATCATCTACAAACATGTTCAGGCGGGAGTCCAATCCCTCAGGCAAGTTACGTCCGTAGATCAAGAAGAAGCATTGATCTCAGAGGAGCTGACCCCCTGCGGCAGGCCACTGGTGGCCTCAACCCATTCCAGAAAGAGATCCCCCGACGTATGTCCTTTGTTACAGTATACGATAATGAAGGAGTCTACCCCTTATTCCTGCTTGAAGATCCAGCTTCTTTACCACCCCCTCTTCCCCTCATGTGGTATAGTGTCAAATGCTTTCTGGCAGTCCATGCAACCAATCTACCCAGCTTTCTCTTTTGTCCAAATCGAGGAAATCAAAAATGCTTGTTACCTATGACCTCCTTTCCCTGAAACGCTGTCGTCTTTCTCTGTGGTAGAGTTTCTCCGCTGGAGAAAGTCATCTAGTTGCTTTCTAATTATCGTTTCCTAGTACCTTGCAGACTACGCTCGTTAGGGAGACCGTTCTGTAGTTAAATGCCTCCACCCCACCCCCCCGTAACCTTTCTAATAGAAAGGTAAGACGTCTGCCGCTTTCTACTCCTTTGGCACTTTAACGTCCTTCCAATTACGTCTCGAACAACATTTCAATCGATTTGTCAAGTGAATCTGTACTGCGCACATCCATAACACGTATGAAGAAAATTCGTGTGTGTGTGTGTGTGTGTGTGTGTGTGTGTGTGGGTGTGTGTGTGTGTGTGTGTGTGTGTGTGTGTGTGGTTGTATTTAAGATATGCTGATATATTCAACATACCAATATCCTAATCAGTAAAACATACTAGAATAATACGGACAAACCAAGCAGATACTTTCTGTAGATATACGTACGACTCAGATGACACCATATATATATATATATATATATATATATATATATATATATATATATATATATATATATATATATATATATATATATACACTATGGACGACATGGGCAGAAAGATCTCGCCTGTACTGTGGGCAGAGTTTGCCTCGGGTGGGCAGGCTGGGTTGAACGGGACAAAGATCCCGAGGTACAAGGATAGTTGTGGGCGGTGTGGGAGGCAAGGTAAGGGGCGGGAAGGTATGAGTAAGGTAGGTGTAGCAACCTACCATAGCACCACGTCCCCCATATATCACAGTCTTATCTCCTTAATACAACACGGCCCTATACTCACCTCCGTGTCTCCTCCATCCCCGCGTCTCCAACATCTCCACACCCTTCACCACAACCACACCTTCCTCCCAGATCCCATGTCTCCAAGACAGAAGTTCTTGAAGTAAACCCGGTATCTGGCAACCCCTAAGAACAGGAGGAGGAGTAGTAGGAGGAAGAGGAGGAGGAGTTGGAGGAGTTGGAGGAGGAGGAGGAGGAGGAGGAGGAGGAGGTGCTCCATGCGATGTAAAAATCTATCGTCCAATTTCTCATGAATTTTCATGGTGTTAAACCATGAAATACCCACATAAGCAAACCCTGTCGGAGGCGTAATGGGATTTGAGTGATCTCCCGTTCTTTGGGTAATGGGACGGGACAATACAAGACAAATGATTCAGATTACACTCTCGGTGACCCCCTTCAGCGCCGACCTTTGACCCATAAGACCCTCACTATCAAACTCCCAGTGAGAAGGGAAGAGAGAGAATGTCTATTTCTCACTACTATAAATTTTCTGCTGTATAATCCTCTCTCTGTCTATATAGATTTGGAACTGGGGGATATTATCACTGTCCTCCAGTAGATAACCTTGTGATAGACCATCAGGTCTTCTGTTAACTGATTTTCTCCACCAGCGGATAACCTCGTCATAGACCACCAGGTCTTTTGATACCTGTCTTCCCATGTACTATCCACCAGCAGATAACCTCGTCATAGACCACCAGGTCTTTTGATACCTGTCTTCCCATGTACCGTCCACCAGCAGATAACCTCGTCATAGACCATCAGGTCTTCTGTCATCAAGTCCTTCCCATGTACTGTACATCATTGCAATAGAGACATAGTCACCTGTTGCATAGATTTGATGATGCTCTTGAGACCTCCAGGTTCCTTCTTCAGGAGGACATAGAAAACGGAGCACCATCCTCGAGGCCACAACACCAACAACGCTAACACCTTCGTCAGGCTGTGAACCGCATCCCTCTGTCTTCAGCAACTGGCTCGGGTGCTGTATCGAAGAGGTCGTCCGATATGAAGGCGTTCCTGTACTTACAATAGATTAGATGGTGTTACTCATGATGTCTCTAAATCATATATATATATATATATGTATATATATATATATATATATATATATATATATATATATATATATATATATATATATATATATATATATATATATATATATATATATATATGAAAGGATGAATAGATTTTTGACGAGTGAATAAAGTTATGAATACACTAATACACACACACACACACACACACACACGCACACACACACACACACACACACACACATATATATATATATATATATATATATATATATATATATATATATATATATATATATATATATATATATATATATATATATATATATACCTATTCATACGTTTGGCATGTGAACCTCTCTGTCTGTCTCTCTCTCTCTCTCTCTCTCTCTCTCTCTCTCTCTCTCTCTCTCTCTCTCTCTCTCTCTCTCTCTCTCTCGACAGAGTTACATAGACACACAGACCACACAGACCCAAGGTCCAAGCGAGGTGGTCCGACCTTAATTAACACTACTTGCAAAAAAAAAAAAAAGGAGAGAGAGAGAGAGAGAGAGAGAGAGAGAGAGAGAGAGAGAGAGAGAGAGAGAGAGAGAGAGAGAGAGAGAGGCAGAATGAATCCTCCCAAGGACTTCCCACCGTAATCCTCACTATATAAGACGGCCAACAAGACACATTCCATCCCTATATCCTACAAAAAAAAAATAAAAAAAAAATTCCCCTTCTCCCTTTCCTACAAACCGCCAGGAAACATCAACATTACCTCCCCACTCTCCAAATATGGAGGCGTACAGGATGAAATTCTAGTGGCCAAAATACCCTCAAATATCTTTTTCTTTTGTCGACCAGAGACGTTCCCTCTACCTGGCAGACCCCGCGCGCCACACACACCCACCGTCCCTCCGCCCTTGCCAAACGTGTTCCCATAATCCTCTTTCCCTTAACACCTGTAATTTTCCAGTGCTGGCGCTAATTAGCCTCCCATCCATGTTATGAGTGGAGGGCGTGGCCCAGGTGTACAGGGGTGGGTCAAGTGGAGGGAAGGTCTGTCTGTCTGTCTGTCTGTCTGTCTGTCTGCCTCTCTTTTCCTCTTCCTCTCCCATCTAAGTTCTGTTCGTGTGTCTGTTTGTCTGTCTGTCTCTGTCTCTGTCTCTCTTCCTCTTCCTCTCCAGTCTAAGTTCTGTTCGTTTGTCTGTCTGTCTGTCTGTCTATCTGTCTGTCTGTCTGTCTGTCTGTCTGTCTGTCTGTCTATGTATCAGTCTGTTTATCTGTCTATATGTCTGTCTGTCTGTCTGTCTATATGTCTGTCTGTCTGTCTGTCTATGTATGTCTGTTTATCTGTCTAGATGTCTGTCTGTCTGTCTGTCTATCTATCAGCCTGTCCATCTGTCTATGTGCCTGTCTGTCTATCTGTCTATGTGTCTGTCTATCTATCAGTCTGTCTATCTGTCTATGTGTCTGTCTGTCTTTCAATCTGTCTGTCTGTTTATGCTTCTTCTGTGTACCTATATCCTTTACTGACATGCTCTCCATACCTGTCTTACACGAGACGTTCTGTCTGTCTGTCTGTCTCTGTGTCTCTTTCTCTCTGCTTCTGTCTACCTGAAGTTCCTATGCCTCATCAATACGATGAAAATTATTGAGGCGCAACACACCAGACTCAAATACGCAATACGCAATACGCAATGAAAATCATCATAATCTAAGATAAAGATTTAATATTGGTATTTCTCCGTTATTACGCATATAAAGGGTCAGGTCATGACCCCGATAGTGCTGCACTAATCAAAAGGTCATCGCCACATAAAAAGAGCTTATCCGACTAGATAGATAAAAGTAGATTTTGTCACCTGATTTAGATACATATCAGACAAGATGAATATCAAAGTATCTCGCACTATGTTAAGCTTAGGCTCATGTATGGATACTGAGATAAATTCTTTTGATTTCTTATCTATTCTAAATTATCTATTCATTAGTTAATTCATCCATCTATTTTATTTTTTTCAGATTTTCAATTTCTTTATATTTATCTATTGATCTAAATTCATTCATCTATTTCATTTTTTTCAGATTTTTGATTTCTTTATATCTATTCTTTGATCTATTTGTCTATTCATCTATTTTTCATTTATTCATTCATCTATTTTATTTTTGAGAGAGAGAGAGAGAGAGAGAGAGAGAGAGAGAGAGAGAGAGAGAGAGAGAGAGAGAGAGAGAGAGAGAGAGAGAGAGAGCCTTCATTCCCGTGCGGATGAAAAAAGATAATAGAAAAAAAAAGGTTAGACATTATATGTGGAGACGTACATAACAAGACACATAATAGCAACCATAAAACCAGATTATAGACTTTGTGGTCGACAGGAAATATTTTTCGCGGGTTACCCTTATCACGGAACCGATCTATACACCCTCTCCGTTACTATGTCTTTCCCCGCCGAAAGAAAGTCCTAAATCTAATATGAATTTCAGTGAAGATACCCCAAGACAGAAAGACCATCATCTAATGGTTTATATGTATTTCAAGCTGAGAGAAATGAACAGCTTTACCGCACAGAAAGCTGAGAGAAATGAAGAGCTTTACCGCACAGAAAGCTGAGAGAAATGAACAGCTTTACCGCACGGAAAGCTGAGAGAAATGAACAGCTTTACCGCACAGAAAGCTGAGAGAAATGAAGAGCTTTACCGCACAGAAAGCTGAGAGAAATGAACAGCTTTACCGCACAGAAAACGACAGCTTTACCGCACAGAAAACGAAGGCGCCAGTGTAAACAGAAGAAAACGAACTCCATATTGTCGGCTTGTATGGAAACATCGCTTTAGAATAATAAGGTCGAGTGTAACAGTACATTTTGGAAGTATTAGAGGATGTAATACCTTTGAAAGCTGGTGTACTGGCTTCCTCTTCAGATCAAGACACAATTCTCTGTTCTTATGTTTTTAGAAACCTCGATAAAACCGATGATTCTGTTCAATATCTATTTACTTCTTAATGATTCTCTTAACTGTGCAGACAGACACTCTTGAGTACTTTATCTCATGTTTTGATATGTTGTATCAACGTGTTATTAATAAACTTTGATTGTTGACTGTATTTTTAGATTCCTCTCCCATGTATTTGCTAGAATGGTAAGACTATTCTTTCTTACATAATTTTACACAATCTTGGAATTCATCATAAAACATTTATCACTACATGATTGCAGACTTGGAATTATTATCATAAGATATTCTGATCCTACAGATTTCCAGCCTTGGAAGGGTTATGATAATTATTCCTACATGATTATACACAATCTTGGAATTATCATCATAAAAACCTTGTTTTTTAACTCATAAATATATGCAATAAAAAAAGCCACACATACAGTGACAGTGTGTTTGGTCTTAGCATTATCTTGACCACCTGGAAAAAAAAAATGAGTCTTTAGATCATTTCTCTGATTATTATAACTTGACACCGACGGCCTTAATAACCTCCAAACAACCCAATAGGCTTAAACCTTTAAAAGAAATGAAATAGCCAAACCATCTTGTTTAATCCCTCCTTCTTCAGTACATGAATGACAATAGAGATCCTATCTCTTTACTGTGATTAGATTTCTTTAAACATATCTGAGATAGAATCAGGTGTCTATGGCCTTTTCTTGCCTCTGTGAATAACCTACAGTTAAATGTTTTCAATTTCAATTTCAAAACCCGCAATTACCACTTGGATTTATAACACATCCCACAGGTAAGGAACAATATATATATATATAGATATATGTATATGTTCATATATGGCTGTATATATATATATATTTTTTCTTAATGTTGTGTTTATAGGATGACTTTAAGTTATGATAGACCAAAATTTTAACGATATATCACATTTCACTTTCCGCTTCAGTGTGGCTAATCAGGCGCGAATAGTGTGAGTCGTAAACTTGAAAGTCACAGATCAATATGGTAAATGTTAGAAGGTAGACAGATAATTCAAAGAAAATGAACTACTAATTATCAGTGTAGCTAATCAGGCGTAAATAGTGTAAGTCGTAAAGGTGATACAATCATGAAATTCATTCTTAAACGAATTTATAGTTTTACTTTCAGCCACTCTGATTGGCAAACTGTTCCATGTGTTGACGATCGTATGAAAGAAAAAGTACTTTGTCTCATTCGAGGTAAAGCGTTCGTTTGCTCACGAATGTTTGTATCCATTACTACGAATGAGATGAGACGAATTAAGTCTTAGGCAATTAAATAGTTCAAGATCATCAAAGCCTTGGATCATTTTGAATCCCAGTATTAGATTCATCTCTCTCCCTTCTCTTTGGATTTGTTTGTCATTGCGCTTAATGTGTGTGTGTGTTGGTGATCACCTGCACCAAACATTCTTCCAACATTTCTAACAAGTTCCTCGTTTGTGGTTAGAACTAAATCTAATATATTCTCGTTGCTGTTAGTGTTTGTGATATCTTTGTTGGTGATGGTGTTGGTACTGTTGGTGATGGTGTTGGTAGTGTTGGTGATGGTGTTGGTAGTGTTGGTGATGCTAATGACTGTTGGTGATGGTGTTGGTAGTGTTGGTGATGGTGTTGGTAGTGTTGGTGATGGTGTTGGTAGTGTTGGTGATGGTGTTGGTAGTGTTGGTGATGGTGTTGGTACTGTTGGTGATGGTCTTGGTAGTGTTGGTGATGGTGTTGGTAGTGTTGGTGATGGTGTTGACTGTTGGTAGTGTTGGTGATGCTGTTAGTTGTGTTGGTGATGGTGTTGGTAGTGTTGGTGATGGTGTTGGTAGTGTTGGTGATGGTGTTGGTACTGTTGGTGATGGTGTTGGTAGTGTTGGTGATGTTGTTAGTAGTGTTGGTGACGATGTTGACTGTTGGTAGTGTTGGTGATGCTGTTAGTAGTGTTGGTGACGATATTGAATGTTGGAGATGCTGTTGGTAGTGTTGGGGATGATCTTAGTTCTGTTTAGGTTACCGTTAGTAGTGTTGGTGATGGTGTTACAAGTGTTGGAGATGTTCCACGCTAATACCCCAATGTACCACGCTCGAGTCTCAGCCCCAGTAACATAGAAAATGAGAAAGAAAGGAAGACTTGCTCTCCTTTCCCTATGTCACAATGTGAGAGAATATTCGAACGTGTGGGAGGAGGGTGATGGACGTGTTGTTTGAGTATAATAGCGAACTGTAGAAAGTTCCTGATTGACGAGTCTTCCCGAATAGCAATGAAAAAAAATTGGAAGGTATAAGTTGACCAGGGACAGAAGAGGGTCACACTCACTTTCTTTAACCCGTTGGTAAGGAGGTATACGTAGCACAACCTCGAACTGTTGTGAAGCGGGGCGTGTCATAAAGTCTCCTTGGTGCCACGAAGTATATACACTTCCCTCCCTCCTCACCCCACACCTCCCCTTTTTCTCTTTGGACGCTGTGTGTGTGTGTATGCGAGGGAGGCCTCTCTCTCTCTCTCTCTTTCTGCACGAAGTATATACACTTCCCTCCCTCCACACCCCTCCTTTTTCTCTTTGGACGCTGTGTGTGTGTACGCGAGGGAGGCCTCTCTCTCTCTCCCTCTCTCTCTCTCCCCCCCAAAGGAGGTCCACCTCCTCATCTCGAGTAATCCTAATTGAGTGAAAACTCGGCTGCCAGGGTAATGAGGCGAGTGTGTCGGTGGTGGTGGGGTGTGAGGGAGGACCAAAACCCCCGCTGGTGTATGTTTAGTTCAGGCCAAGGCTCGATAATTGGGCCTCACCTCAAGGTTTATGAGTTGTACTTTATGTGTCGAAGATTAGCTTTTATGCACCGTGAGTATAGGTATTGTGTGTCTTTATGGGTTGTCGGGGTAGCTTACGATCTCTTCTTGGGGTATAACTTCGTTTGCCAACGCTGTGGTTAAAGAGTTTAATATAGTTAAACCTCCCTGACTTGCTCCACGCGATGGGTCTTTGGCCTTCGTGTGCCTTCGAATATCATCGTTTGGAGGGGGGGGGGGGGTCGGGGGTCTTCTTCTTCTTCTTCGTTAGAGGTATATATATATACATACATGTGTGTGTATGTTACATACGGTCCGTTCGCTGTGATAGATAATGGAGATAGGACCCCTCGATCTGTTATCTCATATCGCTTCCTGAGGGGGAGTGGCGATACGATCGAGTATCACTTGACGAGGAGTCGAACTCGCCTTCGGGGAGGAAGCTGCTACCAGAAGAGGAGGAGAAGGACCCGACGACGACACTCGCACTCACTAAGGCACCACCTCCTCCTCCTCCTCCTCCAGACGGACGGAGGGAGGTCCACCATCGCAACCCATGCTCCTCTGTCCCTTCCTCTGCATACCAACCACATGTAAATCTATTAATAAATCTTAATCTTAAATCTACTAACTACCCCCCCTGTCCGTAACCGAAAACCAGAGATTAGACGTACACTATAACCCACACATAACTGCAATCCTTCACTGGAGATTGTTTTCTCTCAGAACGAACGAACGAGCACACACACACACACACACACACACACACACACACACACACACACACACACACACACACACAAACCTTGTTGAAAATCTTCTCTCTCTCTCTCTCTCTCTCTCTCTCTCTCTCTCTCTCTCTCCTCTCTCTCTCTCTCGTTTGCTTAAAAGTTTGTAGGTCAGAGGGAGGACCATGGGCGGTAGCAGAGGGGCTGTAGGGGGTCTGTCTGTCTCCTGTTTGGAAGGCGTGTATCGTTGGGGGAGAGAGGAGGAGGAGAGGAGGAGGGGGCTGCTGTGCTGCCTCCTCCTCTGCCTTCACCATGGTGTCGGCAGTCAAGACCAGACCCTCTGGGAGGCACTAACACTGAGTCCTTGACCTGATCTTTCCTGATACATTTCGACTGTCCCTAAGCATTGAGGAGAGAGAGAGAGAGAGAGAGAGAGAGAGAGAGAGAGAGAGAGAGAGAGAGAGAGAGAGAGAGAGAGAGAGAGAGAGAGAGAGAGAGACTTACAGTTTCCCATGACTTGAGAAAAAAAAAAGAGACGACGTGTGTGTGTGTGTGTGTGTGTGTGTGTGTGTGTGTGTGTGTGTGTGTATACTGATCACCGCGTCGCTCCTTCTGTATCCACACCCACCAAACACGACATCGTCTTCCCCACAACCCTCTCTCCCTCGCCTCTTGGGGAGATCCCTGGGACTGGACGAGGCCAGACGGTCGCGTCTTTGGACAAATATGTACCTGAAGCGTCCGTCTTCAGCCCCCTGAGACAAGCCAGGTCCTCCTCCTCCTCCTCCTCCTCCTCCTCCTCGGTGGTGGACCCAGCACGTCACGAGAGGTGGCTAGCTAGTAAAGTCCAGGCAGGCGGGAGAGCAGGGATCCTTCCCTGTCTGCCTTGAGCTTGCATGATCAGTCAACAGACGACTTTCCCCGAAGCCCAGAACTTGGACAGTGGTGTGTGTGTGTGTGTGTGTGTGTGTGTGGGTGGGTTGGGGTGTTAGGGTTGGGGTTGGGGTTGGCTGTGCTGGCGAGGGTGGGCACGCACCCACCCGAGAGTGCTTTGGGGTTTGGCGCCCTGGACCAGAGGAACACAGTCAAGAATAAATTACGATGACGGAGGGTCACTGTGGTAATCACCTTGGATATGTCAGTGTTACTGGAGGATTTCCTGGAGGGTGGGGGAAAGGTGGAGCGGGAGAGGTGTTGGAGGTGTTGGTGGTGGTGGTGGTGGTGGAGAAGGATGGTGGTGGGAGGGAAGGAATGTAATATTGTTGGGGGGAGAAGGGTGTGGTGGTGGTGGTGGTGGTGGAGAAGGACGGTGGTGGGAGGGAAGGAATGTAACATTGTTGGGGGGAGAAGGGTGTGGTGGTGGATGAGATGGTGGTGGTGGTGGTGGTGGTGGTGGTGGTGGTGGTGGAGAAGGATGGTGGTGGGAGGGAAGGAATGTAACATTGTTGGGGGGAGAAGGGTGTGGTGGTGGATGAGATGGTGGGGGTTGTGGCTGTGGTAGTAGTAGTAGTAGTAGATGAGGTGGTTGGTGATGGTAGGGCTGGTGAAGGATGCGGTCTTGGGGACTGTGGTAGAGAGAATGGGGGCGCAGGTCTAGCGCGTAGGGCTCACCGCAGGAAAATCTAAACTTACGAAGAACGAGTTGAGGTAAGTTTCGTGTTATTAAGCATGACTTATGGCGTGGAGAGACACTGTGTATGTTTACGGCCACACTACCTGCAGTCCACGTGTGGGTGAGGCAGTTAGAAAAGACAGACATCCACCCACCCACCTGGGTTTAGGGGCGAGTGAAACTCGACAGCCACTGAAGTGGCGTCTCATTCTACCCAGCCTTTACTAAGCCTCCCCCAATACCTAGACGGCGATAGACCTCCGTGGACAGCGGCATCTGCCCGTCTACCACCTGCGACCTCACCTGAGGGGGGAGAGAGAGAGAGAGAGAGAGAGAGAGAGAGAGAGAGAGAGAGAGAGAGAGAGAGAGAGAGAGAGAGAGAGAGAGAGAGAGAGAGGGGGTGGTGGTCACTAGTATGGCACAACAACCCAGGGGTTCAAAGTCCTTCCCCCAGGGAGGGAGGTATTCCAGGCAGCGTCCAGTGTATAATTAGACAGAGTTACGACTTTCCATGACTTTCCAGGGACCAGCAGCTACTGCTGACGTCTTGAGCACGACGGTACGACCCTCGAGCACGATGGTACGACCCTTGAGTACGATGGTACGACCCTTGAGTACGACGGTACGACCCCTGAACATGACTGTACGCCCCTTGAGCACGACGGTACGACCCTTGAGCACGATGGTACGAACCTTGAGTAGGACGGTACGACCCTTGAGTACGACGCTACGACCCTTGAGTACGACGGTACGACCCTTGAGCACGACGGTATGACCCTTGAGCACGACGGTACGACCCTTGAGCACCATGGTGCGACCCTTGGGTACGACGGTAGGACCCTTGAGCACGATGGTACGACCCTTGGGTACGACGGTACGACCCTTGAGCACGATGGTACGACCCTTGAGTACGACGATACGACCCTTGAGCACCATGGTACGACCCTTGAGCACGATGGTACGACCCTTGAGTACGACGGTACGACTCTTGGGCACGATAGTACGATCCTTGAGCACGACGGAGCGCGACGGTAGATCTTTTAGCACGACGACACGACCCTTGACCACAACGGTACGACCCTAGATCACGACGGTATGACCCTTGAGCACGATGGTATGACCCCTGAGCACGACGAAGCGCGACGGTAGATCTTTTAGCACTACGACACGACCCCTGAGCACGACGGCACGATCCTTGAGCACCACAGCACGACCCTCAAAGGGTTTGGCCAAAGGCCAAGACCATCATACTCAAGGGTCGTACCGTCGTGCTCAAGGGTTGTACCGTCGTGCTCAAGAATCGTACCATTTTGCTCAAGGATCGTACCATGCCGCTCAAAGATCGTACAATATACTTCTCAAACATCGTACCATCGTGCTCAAGAATCGTAACCTTGTGCTTAAAGAATGCACTGTCTTACTCAAGGAGTAAAAATCACACCCTTGAATAAAAGATAACATTAAAAAAAGAAGAAAAAAAAAAGAGCATAAGAAAGAAACTCTAACTACCACATCAATAAGCCAAGGCTTCTGGAGGCAATGGGATGATGTTATCGGATCCTAGGATCACACACAGGAAGAGGCGAAGAGCCAGTGTGATGGAGAAGGATAATGGACGAGTCTACAATCAGTGATTAGGTCTTAATACCGTGTAAATATACGCTATGAGTGAGGACAGATGGCTACGAGGCTCTTCCCAGGTGCTAAGCACGTAAGACGTCTTGTTTAATGCGTATGATAAGGTAAATTAATCAATTAGATGACTAGAAGAAATGGGTGTGAGTCCCGGAATAAATTAGGCTCAATGGCTAGTCCGTGTATGTCCTGGCGGGAAAAATGCTTGGGCTTCGGCAGACTCGTTTTACTTCGAGAGGTAAATATTTACCTTTTGACAGAAATCAACTGGTCTTGCTTTCGGCGATAGAAAAGATTCTATGAAATTGCTGGTTGAATCTAACTTTGATGTAGACGGGATGTTTCTTGTGCTCATGTATGAGGGGGGGGGGGGGGGCACTGAAGATGATATGGGTTCACCAGAGGCGATAGAGAGGGTAGATGGTTCAATATAAGGGGATTTGGTAAGGTTGGTCTAGTCCAATTTCCAAGGAATAGTGGATGGTTTGGTCTAGTATCAGGAGATGGTGCAGGTTGTCTAGTCCTATCAGGGGATAGGATGAGAGGATAGACTGGATGAGCGATTTGATCCACTATCAAGGGATTGTAAGGATAGTCTGTTTCAATATCAGGGGATAGTCTGGTCTAGTATGAGGGAATATTAGGTTTTTTTAGTTCAGTATTAGGGGAGAAAGAGATGGTGGTTTCGTCCGGTATCAGGGGACAGTGAGGTTAGTCTGTTCCTGTATCAGGGATAGTGCAGTTGGTGTGTTCTAGTATCAGGGGATGGTGGGATGTGTTGTGTTAACATATAGTGAGGGTAGCGTGGCCCAATATGAAGGATAAGTGAGGATGTTCTGGTATCAGGGGATAGTGAGGGTAGGCAGTTGCATATAATATGAGGGAGAGTGAAGGTATTAGGTATTAGGTGAGTGAGGAGTTAGTGTGGTTTATCATCAGGGGATTATATGGTTAATCTAGGCTCAGTATCAGGGGGTATGGGTTACTCTTATCCAGTATAAGGGGAATAGGAGGTTAGGTTGGTCCATTATCAGGGGACTGGAGTTTGTCTGGCACAGTATTAGGGAAATGGGGGGCTAATCTATTTCAGTATCAGGAATGTAGGAGGATAGTCTGGTTCAGTATCAGGAATGATTAGGTTAATCTTATTAAGTATCAGGAGAGCCCGGTCCAGTATCAGTTAAGTGAGGCAGGGGGTCCAACAGGTCCAGTATCAGGGAAGGGAGAAGTAAGGACACCTCCTACCCAGTATCAGGATGACGTCACCTCTAGTAATGTGGGATCGTATGTCCAGTATCAGGGAAGGTTCTGGTATCAGGTGGTTCTCAGTATCAGGTGAGAGCGAGAATATCAGGAAGGAAATAGCTGGGACACTGACACCTCCCAACTCCAACGATCTCCCTTATCACTGCTCGTCTAAACCATGTTGTGGCTTGGAGGAGAATAAAAAAGAAAAAAGTTTACAGGAAACTCCTTCTTATGTGATAAGTACGACACCCAAACACATTAAATAATATCACTGGCGTCTCTCTCTCTCTCTCTTCGGGTTGGCTGTTGTTCAGTACTTAAAGAACGCGAGCGTTGTTTTGATGTGAAAATATGACTGTTGTGTTTTGCCAGAGAGAGAGAGAGAGAGAGAGAGAGAGAGAGAGAGAGAGAGAGAGAGAGAGAGAGAGAGAGAGAGAGAGAGAGAGAGAGGACGAACGAATAAAGAAAACACCGCTGCTACAAGATAACTCATGTGTGTTTGAGGTATCCAGCACTTTATTTTACTCTTCCACAAATCTTACTGTGAAGAGGATAATGGCAAATGTCTTCTGTGGTATGGACACGGTTATTATAAATAGTTTAGGAAGATGCCTTTACAGGGAGGGAATCTACGCTCCCGGCCAATCAGAGGCGGCGGTGGGTGGAGCGTGGGTGGCATGACCAATAGAGGGCGAGTCAGAGGTTGGCAGATGATCCCTATCTCTCACCGGCGCCCCTGATTGGCCGACAACGTGTGGGTTGTCTTGCTGGACGCAGCGCCACCAAGCATGAATTCAAACCCAAATATTTCTCACTGTGTGAGCTCGGGCGTCATTCTCCCGCTCACTGAGAGAACACTAGAGCCTCCTCTTGCACCTCATGGAGAGAGGGAGAGGAAGAGAGAGGGAGGGAGGGAGCAGGAATACCTGCAATGTGGTAGGGAGTGAGGAGCGTTGCTCCTCAACCTGTTACTACACTGTATACGTCCTTGGTGAAGCGTGAGCCATGGTTGGGTCAGTAAATGCTGATAGATGAAGCGCACGTCTCTCGGTGCTATCAACAGGCCTGCATCACTCATACTCACACCAAGATTATCTTTCTTCCTATTTAGTCGGGGGATCTAGCATGCGTTAGTGAGGTGGGTCAATGATTTTTTTTTCTTTCAAAGTTCTTTTTTTTTCTTTTAAGTTCTGTAGGGGAATGATACACACTCGGAGCATCTCAACTTATAAAAGCGTAGATTATCCTCGTCTGTGTCATTAATAATGGAGAACTTTTATATCAGTTATGGACGTATATATAATAAAAGAATATTGATATACCTTATACAGATTAAAGCAAATTTTTATAATGTTCAGTTTCTCAAATCTCTGATTGATAGCAATGGTCTCATACGATGAAAATGGCGAGCAGTTCATAATTTCAAACTGAATGAGGAAGTACTTTCACAATATCTTTCCCGAATTAAAACTCAAAAACAGTTGATAATATCAACGAACTAACACACACCAGAAACTAACATAATCAGTATTGGAACCAACAAATGTTAATTCCTTACGTTTTGATCTCAATAACATTTCTGAACCAGCCTATATAAGATCTGTCTTCTGTAGATTAACACTTTTGCATGCAGGTGGCGAAAGAAATTCAGAAGAAAAACAAACAATTTGAATTATTTCTCATGCTTAATAATTAGCTATAAAAACGATCATGTGTGTACTTCAGTTATGTGACACACACACACACACACACACAGACACACACACACACACACACACACGCGCGCACAAACACACACCATCTGAGCTGATAAACTAGACAGAACTCTTGAAGTGTCCAAGCAGTCGATGAGGAATGACAAAATGCCTCGAGTGTACCGGGTACAGCGAAGCGTATCTATACGAAGGGAGATCAGGGAGAGGCGGCGCTGCATTACAGACCGCTTTCCTTAGCGAGTGTGGTCCGTCAGGGACTGGAGCAGATGATCGGAAAGCAAAGGGGGACGACTTTCCACAGAGGAGAAATGACCTAAGTGAGAGGCAACGCGGTTTTAAGGAAAGGAGGTCATGTGTAACGCGACCTCTTAGATTTCTACGAGAGAGGGAGCTCTGTCTTAGACATAAGGGTAAGGCTGGGTGGAGTGTTTCTCTCTCGGCTGGCAGAAAGCATTTGACACTATCTCCCATAGGAAGCGGGTTAAGAAGCTGGATCACCTGGGAGGGATGAGGGGAACATCCCACAGAAGGACAGATTATAGTAATGGAACGAAACAAAGGACGTTAATCAGAACAGCCATCTCTAAGTGGGTGGAGGTCAGCAGTGGAATGCCGCAGGGTTGTTCTATGGGACCATTGCACTTCTTGATCTATGTGAATCACTTTGCCAGAAGGTATGGACTACTACCTGAATATGTATGTAGATGATACGAAGATCACGAAGGAAGTGAAAACGAAGAGAATGGCCACAACTGACAAGGGGAACCTAGAAAGACGCCAAAGCTGGTCTGGTACGTGATTGACAAAGTTGAATTCAGACAAATGTAAGGCAATGAGGATGGTAGAAAATGAAGGTAGACCTCGGTATATTTACCATCTAACTGAAACTAAACCTCAGAATTTTGTGTGCGAAAGAGGCCGGGAGCTGCCATCGTACCCCACCTTGCACCAGAGTCCCACATTAAGAGAACAGTGATAGAGACGAACCGTCTTCTGGCAAACATTAGACACCTGTCAAGTATAGGGATAAGGAACTTTCTAGCGAGCTCCTCATATCCTATATAAGGCGAAAGCGAGAATACGCTTCTCGAGTTTGGTCACCGTACCTAAAGAAGCCCGAAGAGCTAAGAGCGAAAGCCCAGAGGAAGGCAACAAAGATGGCACCAGAACTAAGAAAGCTTGAGTTATAGAGAAAGGTAATAGAGCCTTAAATTTGCCTAACGTGGAAGAGAAAAGACTAAGAGTGACCTGATCACACTCTTTAAGTTTTCACACCAGATTCATGACGTGGAGAGTGAAAAGTTCTTAAGAAGATGTAGGGATAAGACATCCAGAGGACGCAACGTGAAATCAAGCAAGAAATTTGTCAGAAAAGGTGTAAAGATATTTTATTATAGTATAAGAGTGGTGGACGGGTGGAGTAGACTGAAAGAGGATGTGGTAAATGTGGTAGATATAAGAGTTTAAAAGGTTGTATGATAGTAGAAAATGTTCAAGAGATGGGGGCCCTCCTGGTGTAAACCTCTCCCCGTAGAGTACAAATATGTAACTACATATCGGTAATTAGACACACATGTAGATATGATGAAGTGCATACAGACAGAAAGACGACAATGATACGATTATACAAACACAAACATACGTGCTCATATACATACACTAGGACAAATGCACATTACGCTTATTACAGAGAATTCTAGCATTCACAGAGTTCAAATATCGGTACAAGGAAAGAGAGAGAGAGAGAGAGAGAGAGAGAGAGAGAGAGAGAGAGAGAGAGAGAGAGAGAGAGAGAGAGAGAGAGAGAGAGAGAGAGAGAGAGATGTATACGTGTACGTATGTATGATTACTATTTGTGTGTAACGGAGAGAGTCACCCACTCACGTTTTCTCGTCTCTTAACCTTGTATATATATACCGTGTCTTTACATATATGTACCACACACACACACACACACACACACACACACACACACACACACACACACACCAATCTAAGCCAGATACCCATTTATGGACTAGGCCCGAGGGGAGGATGAACATCTGGGGTTGGTTGTGGACGAACTACCACTCCCAGGATTCGAACCCATGTGGTTCCAACCCCGGGCTGGCCAGTGTTATGCTGGCTCATAGTCAGTTATACTAAGCACTACACCACGAAGGCCCGTGTGTGTGTGTGTGTGTGTGTGTGTGTGTGTGTGTGTGTGTGTGTGTCACCAGACGTGAGATAGTAGACGCCGAAAGATGGATAGACGACAGATAGTAAACACCAGCCGATAGATAGTAAGCATCAACCGATAGATAGTAAACATCAGCAGATCGATAGTATACACCGGATGCTAGACATTACACAACAAATGATAAAGATTAAATAACAGGTGTAAACAACAGGTAGTAAACCTGTGTGTGTGCGTATGAGTGGATGGGTCTTTCTTCGTCTGTTCCCTGGCGCTACCTCGCTAACGCGGAAAACGGCGATCAAGTGTGTGTGCATATATATATATATATATATATATATATATATATATATATATATATATATATATATATATATATATATATATATATATATATATATAATACACACAGTAATATAAACTACAGAGAAGTCATCTACTCCATCCTGTCATCGTATACAAATCCAGCCCCATTTACTCCGGGCGGCGGACCAGCGAGCGAAGCTTCGAAGCCACCTTTGGCTGCCTTAACTTATACATTCCGAACCAACCCGAACGCTTCAGGAGGATTCACTTTACAAGTGGTAGCGAGAGTTACTAAGCGAGATCCTCTCTTTTTTTTTTCTAACATCTCCATTTGGTGGTCTACCACCCAAGCTTGTACCAAGTTCTCATCACCTGTATAGCGATAGAGAATCACTTGTTGCCGTTCGCCACTCCCTCGTTTACCTGAGGCTAAGATCGAAGCGACTGGTTCATTAGGGTCGTCTCTCCAACTCCCTCAGCGGTTCGTTCCGTCTAATCTTCTTGTCTCTTGTACCTTCAGAAAGGTCACACAGATCTTCTTCACCAACTTCTTCTTCTTCTCTCTCTCTCTCTCTCTCTCTCTCTCTCTCTCGTTATGTATCTCTCCCGTCTCGTTTTGATCTATGCATCTATCTCATGATGTATTCTTACAACGTACATCCATCTTGCGATATTCTCGCGATATTCTCACAACGGACGTCTACCTCACGATATTCTCACAACGGACATCTACTTCACGACATCCTACCAACAGACATCTACCTCACGACATCCTCACAACAGACATCTACCTCACGACATCCTCACAACAGACATCTACCTCACGACATCCTCACACCAGACATCTACCTCACGACATCCTCACACCAGACATCTACCTCACGACATCCTCACACCAGACATCTACCTCACGACATCCTCACAACGGACATCTACCTCACGACATCCTCACACCAGACATCTACCTCACGACATCCTCACAACGGACATCTACCTCACGACATCCTCACACCAGACATCTACCTCACGACATCCTCACAACGGACATCTACCTCACGACATCCTCACACCAGACATCTACCTCACGACATCCTCACAACGGACATCTACCTCACGACATCCTCACAACGGACATCTACCTCACGACATCCTCACAACAGACATCTACCTCACGACATCCTCACAACGGACATCTACCTCACGACATCCTCACACCAGACATCTACCTCACGACATCCTCACAACGGACATCTACCTCACGACATCCTCACACCAGACATCTACCTCACGACATCCTCACAACGGACATCTACATCACGACATCCTCACAACAGACATAGATCTCACACCTTCAATTTTTTACAAGCGCTCATGATTACTACATATCAATCACCTCCGCTGCTTTCACTCCCGACATCTGTTTTACAATTCACAACGCGGGCGAATGAAAATGATTAAGAATTTCATTCACAAAGCAGGTTTTTATGCACGCCACACACACACACACACACACACACACACACACTGGACTTCCTTCCATTCATCACTGTTCCCCGGAGCATCTCCGACTCTTCTTCTTCGTTGCATGATATTATTGGCTTCGACACCTGCTCTCGTACAGCCAATAGTAATGACCTAACCTTCTCAGATCCTATAAAGACGCCTTCATAAACTACAGTTTTCGCCGTAACGAGAGTAATTATTAAAGGATTAGACGAGAAGGGGATTCAAGTCTTCTTTGCCTTCGGTCTCGTTTGACAGTCTCCTGCTCCACATAGCATCCCAAAAGATTTCAAGAGTTTCGATCATCTCTTCGTCTGAGAGTATGAAACAGAATCATCCGCATAGAACACCTCTAGTAGCCTCCATCCCGGTCCACAGTGGTTCATGTCTAGGCCACAGCCACCACCACCATCTCGCATGTCTATACTGCTCCATATCCATACTGAATACTGAACCACTATCGTGGCGATGGACTACCCTAACGCACTCCCACATCTATATCACACGGGTCGTCTCACAAGGATTTCCACCACAGATGAACTAGTTCAAAAACCTTCAACAGTTTCTAAATCCATCTGCAGAGAATTGAAACTTCCTCCGAGTTTTGTTTTGTTTCTTCCCAAGTACATAACTTATGTTTTCACGCTATATATATATATATATCCAAAATCCTTCTCCTTTGGCTTCCGTAGCTAAGAAGTGTTCTGTAATTTTTTCTGAACCATCAGTCATCATCCAGCACAGTATGCATCACATATACATAGCGAAGGTGTATATGGTCTTCCTCCAGCACAGTATGCATCACATATACATAGCGAAGGTGTATATGGTTTTCATCCAGCACAGTATGCATCACATATACATAGCGAAGGTGTATATGGTCTTCCTCCAGCACAGTATGCATCACATATACATAGCGAAGATGTATATGGTTTTCATCCAGCACAGTATGCATCACATATACATAGCGAAGGTGTATATGGTTTTCATCCAGCACAGTATGCATCACATATACATAGCGAAGGTGTATATGGTCTTCATCCAGCACAGTATGCATCACATATACATAGCGAAGGTGTATATGGTTTTCATCCAGCACAGTATGCATCACATATACATAGCGAAGGTGTATATGGTTTTCATCCAGCACAGTATGCATCACATATACATAGCGAAGGTGTATATGGTTTTCATCCAGCACAGTATGCATCACATATACATAGCGAAGGTGTATATGGTTTTCATCCAGCACAGTATGCATCACATATACATAGCGAAGGTGTATATGGTTTTCATCCAGCACAGTATGCATCACATATACATAGCGAAGGTGTATATGGTTTTCATCCAGCACAGTATGCATCACATATACATAGCGAAGGTGTATATGGTCTTCCTCCAGCACAGTATGCATCACATATACATAGCGAAGGTGTATATGGTTTTCGGATTATCCGTCACATCTTAAGTGTTAAAAAAACACTTTTAGTCTGGCGGATGTAAATTGACGTTAGCGACCTTAATGACCCCTGGCAGTTGATAGGCCTTAAACCCAAACAACCAATCAACCAATCACCATATCTCATACGAACTGTATTGAGGATATCTTCTGCAATTGATTCAGTCACATATTACCTCCCTTCCAGCTCCACAGTGGAACCATTACCAGTCGTGTCTATCGCTCGGGTGCTAGACCACTTCGCCATTCTTCTGTACACACTTTCCACAGCTATTCAACTGGTTCTTTGTCTTCAGTCTTTATCATCTCTCCTGCTAACGTATCATCACCTCATCCTCTTCTGTCTATCAGTTACCCAACGCTCTCATCATTTTCTTTTCTTTCTTATCTTCTCCGCCTCATCATCATCCCTAGCCACTGCTTTTGTTGAAACCAATAACCGCATCTCTCACATCATCAGCCATTTAGATTTCTATCTATATAGAAACTTCGTCCACAAACTTCATCTCTAACCTCCAGTCTTCAGTTTCCTTTTCTAACACTTCCATACTTTTAATACACATTTTCTTTTTTTCTGTTTGGATTTACGGTGTTATGAACAGCTCATCATTCTCTGATATCAGTTCATTATATTCCTAAACCATCCATGGCTTTCTTATCAATGCATCGACTCTTCCCTTCCAACCCTGTTTCTCTCTGGTAACCAGTTTCCTTACGTCATCATTCCACTGTGTTGTTCCACCCTCTCTCCTCTCCGTCCGCCTCATCCTTAGACAATTCTCAAGTTCCACTTCATCACAGTAAGAACCCTTCAAATCATCGTAGATGAATCTGTGTCTAACTAATATCCTTGAAGTCATTCTTTAAACCAACATTTCATTCTCATCATCTTTCTTTACCAGATGCTCCATATCCTTCTCCTGTATATATATAGACTTCATCACTGAGACACATCAGGTCTTGTATTCTCTCACTTCCAAAACAATTCTATTAACTTTCATATATATATTATCCTCACACCTCCTCCACCCCTTACTACGCACACCCTGCCATATGTAGACCACCCTTTTCTAAGATGGTCTATTGAGTCCATACGGTTGCAATCCCCACGTTCATTTCTCTCCCTCACATCATTTCGCACATGGTAGCGCTTGTGTGCGATAGCGATTGCCGTCGCCATGGAGGGGAGAGAGAGAGAGAGAGAGAGAGAGAGAGAGAGAGAGAGAGAGAGAGAGAGAGAGAGAGAGAGAGAGAGAGAGAGAGAGAGAGAGGAGGTAGGTTCCTACTAATATCTACACCTAAGGCCATATGCCACCCTTAAGCGGAGATGAGTCATTTGCATTAGCTAGTGGGTACCAGAGACTAACCTCCTCGCCTCCTTTCCAAGTCGCTTTCCACAACACACTACTTCGCAAGACACACGAACTCCTGCTCTCCATTCCAGTCTGTAGTCGCTGGATCACCACGCTTTCTTCGCAAGTGTACAGGTGGAGACAGGAGCAGAAAGTAGAAGATTAAAATGCGACTTAAGCATAAAACAATAAAAGGAAGGAGAAATGTACAATAGGCTGACTTTGAAGGCTTTTAGAACAGCAAAGAAAATAAGAACCATAAGACTAGCCATGGTAGGCCGCCTCCCCTACACGATTATTTTTTGAGCCTGTCCATCTGTCTAACGAATACAGGGAAAGAAACAGAAGAAGGCGGCAAAACTGGTGCAATCGAGAGGAGGAAAGATTGTGAAATATACGACAACAATGGATGTTTATCAGAGTAAAATCTTCAAAGTAAGAAGACCGAAAATAACTAAAGATCAGATGAAAATAATGAATAGAGGAAAATTCACTGTCGAACAAAGAAAAAGAATAGAACGTGGATCATACAATGGAAACTGAATCGTAAAAAGAATGGATAAACACAAGGAGCGGTAAACAATAGCAAAGCAAGGGAAACAATACAAAACAAAAACAAAATTGATCTAAAGACATAGTTACCGGGCAAGGAAGATAACAGCCACTGACGACCACAGTACATTGGGAAACATATTAGTGAGTTAGACGTCCTCATGAAGACCAGATGGTAAGAGAAATAGATCCAGAGCGTTACAGGAGGAGTCATAGATCCAGCAATATCCAGCTGGTTCAGCTAGATCGGCGGAGCAAGCTTGGTGGAACCCCTTAATCCTCACATTGCATGCGGACACCACCTGTGTTCAGCTGGTGTGAGTGGAACCCCTTAATCCTCGCATTACATGCGGACACCACCTGTGTTCAGCTGGTGTGTGTGTGTGTGTGTGTGTGTCCCCAACCTCAGCTACCTGAGGTAGTAGGGTTAGGAGGAAGGGGATGGTGAGGTGGTTGAGCTAGCTAACAAGGGGGGACCTCATTCGCTCTTTAGAAAGGGGGGGGGTTGTTTCCTTCCCTCATTGTGAGGAAGGAGAGAGAGAGAGAGAGAGAGAGAGAGAGAGAGAGAGAGAGAGAGAGAGAGAGAGAGAGAGAGAGAGAGAGAGAGAGAGAGAGAGAGAGAGAATATCTTTATTGTCTTTTTTGGGGGGGGATTCTTGTGCTTCATATAGGCTCTCGTAGCTTTTTAAGGGTTTTGACACTAGTCTACAGAGGATCGGATACTTTATATACAGCTCGGTATGGGTTCCCCTCATTTTTCTTATACGCACTGAACTCTTGTCTCTCGTGAAACCTCATGAGTCATTTGGTTTCTCATACCTCACATATGGGTCTTCACGACTCATTGGAAGTAAGAAAGAGGAGGTATGTAATACCCTCATATATGGGTGGGGCGAGGTGATGGGTCCCTCACTCCTGGCATGGGGCCCAGGTTATGGGCCCCTCACTCCTCATATTGCGCTCTCACTCCCTCACACGGGGTTACGCTTTGGGTCCTCACACGGAGACAAGTGATGGGTGCTTCTCGCCCCATAAATGGGGGCTAGGCCATAGGGATGGGGGGTCATCCCCCACATCCCATGCCAAGAGGGAGTGGCGATCCCCCTCCAAATGGGGGGAGATGCCAGCGTGAGTTAGGGAGGGGAGGAGGGAGGGTATTTAACATTATGGGGTCATTATGGGGTTTTTCACCCTCTCTATGGGGGTCAAGTGAGACGACCCCCAGTAACCCTTTGTATGGAGGTAGATACCGGGGTTTCCTCATTGCTCACACGGGGTTAGGTGAGGTTGATAAACTTCCCACACACGGGGTGAACTGAGGACCATAACTTCGTACACGGGGTTAATTGTGGACCATAACTTCGTACACGGGGTTAATTGTGGACCATAACTTCGTACACGGGGTTAATTGTGCACCATAACTTCGTACACGGGGTTAATTGTGCACCATAACTTCGTACACGGGGTTAATTGTGGACCATAACTTCCCACACGGGGTTGATTGTGGATCATAACTTCGTACATGGGGTTAATTGTGGACCATAACTTCCCGCACGGGGTTAATTGTGGACCATAACTTCGTACACGGGGTTGATTGTGGACCATAACTTCGTACACGGGGTTGATTGTGGACCATAACTTCCACACGGGGTTTGTCGAGGTCTATCAACCTCTGACACGGGGGCTAGCTGAGGTCTGTACCCTTCCCCACACACTGGGGGGGATTGGGTCGGGTTGGGTTTAAGGGGGTTAGGCAAGGCCCATGAAGCTCCCAGAATGAGAGAGAGAGAGAGATAGAGAGAGAGAGAGAGAGAGAGAGAGAGAGAGAGAGAGAGAGAGAGAGAGAGAGAGAGAGAGAGAGAGAGAGGGACAGGGTGGTGGACGGACGGACAGACAGATCTAGAGACCTGGACCAGAGAAAATATATCCGAAATCCGGATACTGGATTTGAGGAAGGAGGGAGGGAGCGAGCAGCAGTAGGAGGAGGAGGAAGAGGAGGAGGAGGAGGAGGAGGAGGAGGAGGAGCAGGAGGAGCAGTAGGAGGAGGAGGAAGAGCAGAAGGAGCAGTAGGAGGAGGAGGAAGAGCAGGAGGAGCAGGAGGAGGAGGAGGAAGAGCAGGAGGAGCAGTAGGAGGAGGAGGAGGAAGAGCAGGAGGAGCAGTAGGAGGAGGAGGAAGAGCAGGAGGAGCAGTAGGAGGAGGAGGAGGAGCAGGAGGAGGAGCGGTGACATCAAGGTATGGATGGGGGGGCAGCAGCGGTTAGGCTGCACGGGTCATTCTGTTTAACGCAGGACACGGCGTTCCAGATAAGAGCCGGTCGAATAACAAGACAATTAAGATAAGAACGATAACGAGGGTGTGTAAGACAGGCGAAATGACTCAGCGGGCCAAGACGTGGATCCTACTCTGCTTTTGCTTGCATTGCTTGAGTGTTTTGATTCCATTTCTTTTTTTCCCCTCCTCCTCTTCCCTAAAACCTTAGTGTGTGTGTGTGTGTGTGTGTGTGTGTGTGTGTGTGTGTGTGTGTTTATCTTCGTCTATCAACACTAATGGCACTCAACTTCGCCTGTTATCTCTGTCTCTCTCTCAAAAAAAGAAGGACAGGTTTTAGATTATAAAAAAACGATCAAAATACTAAAATAAATTAAAAATGCTAAAATGATTAAGGGAAAAAAAAAAGGCTTTCATTAAGGAAAAAAAAGGCTTTTAAAGGCAAGATCTAAATATCTAATTACCTTAGCCATCAGATGCGTTTGTTCTGCTTTGAATGTAACTCATGAAATTGCCTGTGACTGTGACCATCTCTCTCTCTCTCTCTCTCTCTCTCTCTCTCTCTCTCTCTCTCTCTCTCTCTCTCTCTCTCTCTCTCTCTCAGATAGAGAGATAGATATCCCTACACATCAAACAAGCTCTGTTTTTTTTTCTTTTTTTACTTCTGGTGTAATCAAGGGCCAAAAAAAGCCCAAAGGAAACCTATGTCACTTCAGACCTTCAGCAGAGAAAGAAAAAATATAAAATACCTGAAATTCATCTCATTCAGCTATTTTGATGTGGGTAGATCAGATGGGGCGAATCCTATATGACTATACTAGATCATCATTAAGGCTCAAATTCTTCAAAAAGGAAATACATGATGGATCTTGTGAGAGAGGAATGAGAGAAAAATATATAATCTGTTGCATTTCCGTTTATATAAGAGTGTGAGGATAGTGAGTACATGGAGGATGGTGAGTACATGGTGGATTGTGAGTACATGGAGGATTGTGAGTACATGGTGGATTGTGAGTACATGGAGGATAGTGAGTACATGGAGGATAGTGAGTACATGGAGGATGGTGAGTACATGGAGGATTGTGAGTACATGGAGGATGGTGAGTACATGGTGGATTGTGAGTACATGGAGGATGGTGAGTACATGGTGGATTGTGAGTACATGGAGGATTGTGAGTACATGGAGGATGGTGAGTACATGGTGGATTGTGAGTACATGGAGGATGGTGAGTTCATGGTGGATTGTGAGTACATGGTGGATTGTGAGTACATGGTGGATTGTGAGTACATGGAGGATGGTGAGTACATGGTGGATTGTGAGTACATGGAGGATGGTGAGTACATGGTGGATTGTGAGTACATGGAGGATTGTGAGTACATGGAGGATGGTGAGTACATGGTGGATAGTGAGTACATGGAGGATGGTGAGTACATGGTGGATTGTGAGTACATGGAGGATTGTGAGTACATGGAGGATGGTGAGTACATGGTGGATTGTGAGTACATGGAGGATGGTGAGTTCATGGTGGATTGTGAGTACATGGTGGATTGTGAGTACATGGTGGATTGTGAGTACATGGAGGATGGTGAGTACATGGTGGATTGTGAGTACATGGAGGATGGTGAGTACATGGTGGATTGTGAGTACATGGAGGATTGTGAGTACATGGAGGATGGTGAGTACATGGTGGATTGTGAGTACATGGAGGATGGTGAGTTCATGGTGGATTGTGAGTACATGGTGGATTGTGAGTACATGGAGGATTGTGAGTACATGGAGGATAGTGAGTACATGGAGGATGGTGAGTACATGGTGGATTGTGAGTACATGGAGGATGGTGAGTTCATGGTGGATTGTGAGTACATGGTGGATTGTGAAACAGGAGGGTTGTGAGTACATGGAGGATAGGGAGTACATGGAGGAGGAGTACATGGAGGATGGTGATACATGGGGATTTTGATACATGGGGATTGTGAGTACATGGGGATTGTGAGTACATGGAGGATAGTGTTGATATCATAACTGAAATTTTTCTATATAGCATTGAAAAGAAAAATCTTTAAGATGATTTTTTTTTCAATGCTCTGAGATTCTTTTGAAGGTAGAGAGAGAGAGAGAGAGAGAGAGAGAGAGAGAGAGAGAGAGAAAAGGAAGGAGAGAGAGAGAAAAGAGGAAGAGAAGAGAAGGGGGGACGAAAAGGGCATCAAATGGGAAAAGATGGATGAGAAAATGGAAGAGGAGAGACTAGAGAGTAGGAGGCAAAGGGGAAAGAACATAAACAGGAGAGGGAGAATGTTGTCCCCCTTTTGGGTGAACTTTCCCCCCCCCCCCCCCACCTCCCCTTCCCCACCTTCCCCCCCCCCCCCCACCTCCTTTGAAGGGAAAATTTTTTTACCGCTTCCCCCTCCCACCTCCCTCCCACCTCCTCGAAATGAACTTCCCCCCCCCCCCCTTCCCCCCCCTTTTTTTCCCCCTTTCCCCCCCCCCCACCCCCCCCCCCTTCGAAGTAATTCCTCACCGCTTCCCCCCCCCAAACCCCCCTCCACCTCCTTCGAAGTGAACTTCCTCACCGCTTCCCCCTCCCACCTCCCTCCCACCTCCTTCGAAGTGAACTTCCTCACCGCTTCCCCCTCCCACCTCCCTCCCACCTCCTTCAAAGTTAACTTTCCTCACCGCTTCCCTTCCCCCTCCCACCTCCCTTCCACCTCCTTCGAAGTGAACTTCCTCACCGCTTTCCCCCCCCCCACCTCCCCTTTCCCCCTCCTTTGAAGGAACTTTCCCCCTTTCCCCCCCCCCCTTCCCCCCCCTTTCCCACCCCCCCCCTCCCACCTCCCTTCCACTCCCTTTGAAGTGAAAACCCCCCCCCCCTCCCCCCCCCCCAAAACCCCCGGGCCCCCCCCCCTTCCCCCCCCCCCACCTCCCTCCCACCCTTCCCCCCCCCCCTTTCCCCCCCCCTTCGAATAACATCCTCACCGCTTCCCCCCCCCACCTTCCCCCCCCTTTTTCCCCCTCCCCCTTTCCCCTTTTTAAAAATTTGGGTTTTCAAAGTTGTTATATAACCATAAGACGACTGCTTTGTTCTCCAAGTTGTTCTGTAATCCATAAGGCCGTTGTTTTGTTCTTCACGTTCTTTACCTAAGGCCGGTTTTTTTTCTTCACGTTCCGTGATCCATAAGGCTGTTTTGTTCTTCACGTTCTGTGATCCCTAAGGCCTGTTTTGTTCTTCACGTTCTGTGATCCCTAAGGCTTTGTTTTGTTCTTCACTTCTTAAACCCTAAAACCGTTGTTTTGTTTTTTCACGTTCTGTGATCCATAAAACTATGTTTTGTTCTTCACGTTCTATGATCCCTAAAGGGGTTGTTTTGTTCTTCACGTTCTTGATCCATAAGCTTTTTTTTTTTTCTTCACGTTCTGTGATCCATAAGGCCTTGTTTTTTTCTTCACTTCTGTGATCCATAAGGCTGTTGTTTTTGTTCTCCGTTCTGTGATCATAAGGCTGTTGTTTTGTTCTTCACGTTTGTGATCCATAAGGCCGTTGTTTTTGTTCTCACGTTCTGTGATCCATAAGCTGTTGTTTTGTTCTTCACGTTCTGTGATCCATAAGGCTGTTGTTTTGTTCTTCACTTCTGTGATCCATAAGCTGTTGTTTTGTTCTTCACGTTTCTGTGATCCATAAGGCTGTTGGTTTGTTCTTCATGTTGTTCTGTAACCATAAGTCTGTTGATATGCTTTTGACGCTCTGTGACCATAAAGCTGTTCTTTTGTTCTTCATGGTGTTCTGTGACCATAAGGCTGTTGCTTTGTTCTTCATGTTCTGTGACCATAAGGCTGTTACTTTGTTCTTCATGTTCTGTGACCATAAGGCTGTTGCTTTGTTCTTCATGTTCTGTGAATCATAAGGCCTGTTCGTTTCGTTTTCACGTTCTGTGATCCATAAGGCTAGTTTTGTTCTTCACGTTCTGTGATCATAAGGCCGTTGTTTTGTTCTTCACGTTCTGTGATCCATAAGGCTACTGTTTTGTTCTTCACGTTCTGTGATCCATAAGGCTGTTGTTTTGTTCTTCACGTTCTGTGATCCATAAGGCCGTTGTTTTGTTCTTCACGTTCTGTGATCCATAAGGCTGTTGTTTTGTTCTTCACGTTCTGTGATCATAAGGCTGTTGTTTTGTTCTTCACGTTCTGTGATCCATAAGGCTACTGTTTTGTTCTTCACGTTCTGTGATCCATAAGGCCGTTGTTTTGTTCTTCACGTTCTGTGATCCATAAGGCCGTTGTTTTGTTCTTCACGTTCTGTGATCATAAGGCCGTTGTTTTGTTCTTCACGTTCTGTGATCCATAAGGCCGTTGTTTTGTTCTTCACGTTCTGTGATCCATAAGGCTACTGTTTTGTTCTTCACGTTCTATGATTCATAAGGCCGTTGTTTTGTTCTTCACGTTCTGTGATCCATAAGGCTGTTGTTTTGTTCTTCACGTTCTGTGATCCATAAGGCTACTGTTTTGTTCTTCACGTTCTGTGATCCATAAGGCTACTGTTTTGTTCTTCACGTTCTATGATCCATAAGGCTGTTCTGTTCTTCACGTTCTGTGATCCATAAGGCTACTGTTTTGTTCTTCACGTTCTGTGATCCATAAGGCTACTGTTTTGTTCTTCACGTTTGTGATCCATAAGGCTACTGTTTTGTTCTTCACGTTCTGTGATCCATAAGGCTACTGTTTTGTTCTTCACGTTCTGTGATCCATAAGGCTACTGTTTTGTTCTTCACGTTTGTGATCCATAAGGCTGTTGTTTTTGTTCTCACGTTCTGTGATCATAAGGCTGTTGTTTTGTTCTTCAGTTCTGTGATCCATAAGCCGTTGTTTTGTTCTTCAGTTCTGTGATCCATAAGGCTGTTCTGTTCTTCACGTTCTGTGATCCATAAGGCTACTGTTTTGTTCTTCACGTTCTATGATCCATAAGGCCGTTGTTTTGTTCTTCACGTTCTGTGATCCATAAGGCTGTTGTTTTGTTCTTCACGTTCTATGATCCATAAGGCTGTTGTTTTGTTCTTCACGTTCTGTGATCCATAAGGCCGTTGTTTTGTTCTTCACGTTCTATGATCCATAAGGCCGTTGTTTTGTTCTTCACGTTCTGTGATCCATAAGGCTGTTCTGTTCTTCACGTTCTATGATCCATAAGGCTGTTCTGTTCTTCACGTTCTATGATCCATAAGGCTGTTCTGTTCTTCACGTTCTATGATTCATAAGGCCGTTGTTTTGTTCTTCACGTTCTGTGATCCATAAGGCTGTTGTTTTGTTCTTCACGTTCTGTGATCCATAAGGCTGTTCTGTTCTTCACGTTCTATGATTCATAAGGCCGTTGTTTTGTTCTTCACGTTCTGTGATCCATAAGCCGTTGTTTTGTTCTTCACGTTCTATGATTCATAAGGCCGTTGTTTTGTTCTTCACGTTTGTGATCCATAAGGCTGTTCTGTTCTTCACGTTCTGTGATCATAAGGCCGTTGTTTTGTTCTTCACGTTCTGTGATCCATAAGCCGTTGTTTTGTTCTTCACGTTCTATGATTCATAAGGCTGTTGTTTTGTTCTTCACGTTCTGTGATCCATAAGGCTACTGTTTTGTTCTTCACGTTCTATGATTCATAAGGCCGTTGTTTTGTTCTTCACGTTCTATGATCCATAAGGCCGTTGTTTTGTTCTTCACGTTCTGTGATCCATAAGGCTGTTGTTTTGTTCTTCACGTTCTGTGATCATAAGGCTGTTGTTTTGTTCTTCACGTTCTGTGATCCATAAGGCTGTTCTGTTCTTCACGTTCTGTGATCCATAAGGCCGTTGTTTTGTTCTTCACGTTCTGTGATCCATAAGGCTACTGTTTTGTTCTTCACGTTCTGTGATCCATAAGGCTGTTCTGTTCTTCACGTTCTGTGATCCATAAGGCTGTTCTGTTCTTCACGTTCTTGTGATCCATAAGGCCGTTGTTTTGTTCTTCACGTTCTGTGATCATAAGGCTGTTGTTTTGTTCTTCACGTTCTATGATCCATAAGGCTGTTCTGTTCTTCACGTTCTTGTGATCCATAAGGCTACTGTTTTGTTCTTCACGTTCTTGTGATCCATAAGGCTGTTCTGTTCTTCACGTTCTATGATTCATAAGGCCGTTGTTTTGTTCTTCACGTTCTTGTGATCCATAAGGCCGTTGTTTTGTTCTTCACGTTCTATGATCCATAAGGCTGTTGTTTTGTTCTTCACGTTCTATGATTCATAAGGCCGTTGTTTTGTTCTTCACGTTCTATGATTCATAAGGCCGTTGTTTTGTTCTTCACGTTCTGTGATCCATAAGGCTGTTGTTTTGTTCTTCACGTTCTGTGATCCATAAGCCGTTGTTTTGTTCTTCAGTTCTGTGATCCATAAGGCTGTTCTGTTCTTCACGTTCTGTGATCCATAAGCCGTTGTTTTGTTCTTCACGTTCTGTGATCCATAAGCCGTTGTTTTGTTCTTCACGTTCTATGATCCATAAGGCCGTTGTTTTGTTCTTCACGTTCTTGTGATCCATAAGGCTGTTCTGTTCTTCACGTTCTATGATCCATAAGGCCGTTGTTTTGTTCTTCACGTTCTGTGATCCATAAGGCTACTGTTTTGTTCTTCACGTTCTATGATTCATAAGGCCGTTGTTTTGTTCTTCACGTTCTGTGATCCATAAGGCTACTGTTTTGTTCTTCACGTTCTATGATTCATAAGGCCGTTGTTTTGTTCTTCACGTTCTGTGATCCATAAGCCGTTGTTTTGTTCTTCACGTTCTATGATCCATAAGGCTGTTCTGTTCTTCACGTTCTTGTGATCCATAAGGCTGTTCTGTTCTTCACGTTCTGTGATCATAAGGCTGTTGTTTTGTTCTTCACGTTCTGTGATCCATAAGGCTGTTCTGTTCTTCACGTTCTGTGATCCATAAGGCTACTGTTTTGTTCTTCACGTTCTGTGATCCATAAGGCTGTTCTGTTCTTCACGTTCTTGTGATCCATAACTTGATAGTTAATCACTAATGTATCTGGTGATGATGGAATATTCGATAGTTGAAATATATGCGTTCCTTTAGTATTGGATTATCCTTTGTTCTTTTAGGATTTATTATCACTATTAGATAACCTGGAAATCTTCGCCTGTCAAGTAATTCTTTCAGTTCTTAATGTTTACGAACTTCAAAGACGGTTATGTTTCAAATAATCAGCTACTTTTTTTTTTTCTTTTTTCTTTTATCTCTAAAGGCACGATCACTTATCCTGCAGCAGCAGCTAAGCGTTGACGTCATCATCAACAACGGTTGCCAATGTACGATGACGTACAGCTTTTACGGGAGGTTACACTTAGGTGAAAGTATATGTACATAATGAAGATTACTCGCTCAGTACTTTTACAATCGACATGACCATATTTCCATTTCATTCTCAGTATAAAAGTACAAATATCTAAAAGCAATAAATGGCGATTTCAATGTTCAATAATAAATTCTAAGCCTTCGGGTCTTAACATGGCCTATGTTTTTGTATAAACTGTACTCACTCTATTCGTAATCTTTTCATCCCTTTTTTGATATTCATATTAAACAATACGTTTGGTATATGACTGATATAGTGAAGCCAATACAGTAATTATACCATCTATCCTTCACACCAGCAAAGAAATATAGTAGATATGAATTGCCTATCGTCTTAATAGACCAAGTTAGCTGTTTGGCAATATTCTGAAAGCAGGTTTAGTTAAACGTTGATTAGGTGGTTAGGTTTAGGTGGTTTAGGTTAGGTTAGTTAAGGCTGACTGGGTCAGGTCAAGTTAAGGGGATATGAGGGTAAAAATGACCTCTAGAAATAATGCAAAATGGGCTAATCACATTAAAGACTTTGTTTAAAATAAAACCTTCATCATAGTGAGTATTTTCCGAGGTCCTTTTGAGCACGACGGTACGACCTTTGAGCACGACGGTACGACCTTTAACCACGACTGTACGGCCTTCAAGCACGACGGTATTTACCGAGGTCCTTTGAACACGACGGAACGACCATTGAGCACGACAGCACGACCCTTGAGCACGACGGGACGATCCTCGAGCACGATGGAACGATCCTTGAGCACGACGGAACGACCCTTGAGCACGACGGAACGACCCTTGAGCACGACAGCACGACCCTCGAGCATGACGGAACGATCCTTGAGCACGACAGTGCGACCCTTGAGCACGACAGTGCGACCCTTGAGCACGACGGAACGACCCTTGAGCACGACAGCGCGACCCTTGAGCACGACGGAACGACCCTTGAGCACGACGGAACGACCCTTGAGCACGACGGTACGAACCTTGAGCACGACAGTGCGACCCTTGAGCACGACAGTACGGCCCTTAAGCACGACGGTACGAACCTTGAGCACGACAGTGCGACCCTTGAGCACGACGGAACGACCCTTGAGCACGACGGAACGACCCTTGAGCACGACGGAACGACCCTTGAGCACGACGGTGCGACCCTTGAGCACGACGGAACGACCCTCGAGCACGACGGAACGACCCTTGAGCACGACGGTACGAACCTTGGGTACGACAGTATGACCCTTGAGCACGACGGAACGACCCTTGAGCACGACGGAACGACCCTTGAGCACGACGGAACGACCCTTGAGCACGACGGTACGAACCTTGAGCACGACAGTACGGCCCTTAAGCACGACGGTACGAACCTTGAGCACGACAGTGCGACCCTTGAGCACGACAGTGCGACCCTTGAGCACGACGGTACGAACCTTGAGCACGACAGTGCGACCCTTGAGCACGACGGAACGACCCTTGAGCACGACAGTGCGACCCTTGAGCACGACAGTACGGCCCTTAAGCACGACGGTACGAACCTTGAGCACGACAGTGCGACCCTTGAGCACGACGGAACGACCCTTGAGCACGACAGTACGGCCCTTAAGCACGACGGTACGAACCTTGAGCACGACAGTGCGACCCTTGAGCACGACAGTACGGCCCTTAAGCACGACGGTACGAACCTTGAGCACGACAGTGCGACCCTTGAGCACGACGGAACGACCCTTGAGCACGACAGTACGGCCCTTAAGCACGACGGTACGAACCTTGAGCACGACAGTGCGACCCTTGAGCACGACGGAACGACCCTTGAGCACGACAGTGCGACCCTTGAGCACGACAGTACGGCCCTTAAGCACGACGGTACGAACCTTGAGCACGACAGTGCGACCCTTGAGCACGACGGAACGACCCTTGAGCACGACAGTGCGACCCTTGAGCACGACGGTACGAACCTTGAGCACGACAGTGCGACCCTTGAGCACGACGGAACGACCCTTGAGCACGACGGTACGAACCTTGAGCACGACAGTGCGACCCTTGAGCACGACGGAACGACCCTTGAGCACGACGGAACGACCCTTGAGCACGACGGAACGACCCTTGAGCACGACGGAACGACCCTTGAGCACGACGGAACGACCCTTGAGCACGACGGTACGACCCTTGAGCACGACAGTGCGACCCTTGAGCACGACAGTGCGACCCTTGAGCACGACGGAACGACCCTTGAGCACGACAGTGCGACCCTTGAGCACGACGGTACGAACCTTGAGCACGACAGTACGGCCCTTAAGCACGACGGTACGAACCTTGAGCACGACAGTGCGACCCTTGAGCACGACAGTGCGACCCTTGAGCACGACAGTACGGCCCTTAAGCACGACGGTACGAACCTTGAGCACGACAGTGCGACCCTTGAGCACGACAGTACGGCCCTTAAGCACGACGGTACGAACCTTGAGCACGACAGTGCGACCCTTGAGCACGACAGTGCGACCCTTGAGCACGACGGTACGAACCTTGAGCACGACAGTACGGCCCTTAAGCACGACGGTACGAACCTTGAGCACGACAGTGCGACCCTTGAGCACGACGGTACGAACCTTGAGCACGACAGTGCGACCCTTGAGCACGACGGTACGAACCTTGAGCACGACAGTGCGACCCTTGAGCACGACAGTACGGCCCTTAAGCACGACGGTACGAACCTTGAGCACGACAGTGCGACCCTTGAGCACGACGGAACGACCCTTGAGCACGACGGAACGACCCTTGAGCACGACAGTGCGACCCTTGAGCACGACGGAACGACCCTTGAGCACGACGGAACGACCCTTGAGCACGACGGAACGACCCTTGAGCACGACAGTGCGACCCTTGAGCACGATGGTACGAACCTTGAGCACGACAGTACGACCCTTAAGCACGATGGTACGAACCTTGAGCACGACAGTACGACCTTTAAGCACGATGGTACGAACCTTGAGCACGACAGTGCGACCCTTGAGCACGACGGAACGACCCTTGAGCACGACGGAACGACCCTTGAGCACGACGGAACGACCCTTGAGCACGACAGTGCGACCCTTGAGCACGACGGAACGACCCTTGAGCACGACGGTACGACCCTTGAGCACGACGGTACGACCCTTAAGCACGACGGTACGAACCTTGAGCACGACAGTACGGCCCTTAAGCACGACGGTACGGCTCTTGAGTACTGTGGTACAATCCTTGAGCACGACAGTATGACCCTTGAGTACGACAATACGATCCTTGGGTACGATGTTCCGTCCACTGACCTTCTGCGTGTAGTTACCTGTATGTACCGTACTGGGAGGGAGTTTCTACACTCGTGGGGCCTCCCTCATCTCTTGAATACCCTCTAACATCATAAACCTCTTTAAGATTTTGTATTCTGTTAGCATTCACCACGTCAACACTTGCCTCATCTCATTCCTCCGCTAAACTTCTTGACATCTTATCTAACAAGTTTCGATCTTAATTTCATGCCATGGCTTTTGGTTCTTCATGCCATGGTCTCTGGTTCTTCATGCCATGGCTTTTGGTTCTTCATGCCATGGCTTTTGGTTCTTCATGCCATGGTCTCTGGTTCTTCATGCCATGGCTTTTGGTTCTTCATAGCATGGTCTCTGGTCCTTCATGCCATGGTCTCTTTGTTCTTTATGCCATGGTCTCTTGTTCTTTATGCCATGGTCTTTAGTTCTTCATGCCATGGTCTCTGGTTCTTCATGCCATGGTCTCTTGTTCTTCATTCCATGGTCTCTTGTTCTTCATGCCATGGTTTCTGGTTCTTCATGCCATGGTTTCTGGTTCTTCATGCCATGGTTTCTGGTTCTTCATGCCATGGTTTCTGGTTCTTCATGCCATGGTCTCTGGTTCTTCATGCCATGGTTTCTGGTTCTTCATGTCATGGTCTCTGGTTCTTCATGCCATGGTTTCTGGTTCTTCATGCCATGGTCTCTTGTTCTTCATGCCATGGTCTCTGGTTCTTCATGCCATGGTCTCTGGTTCTTCATGCCATGGTCTCTTGTTCTTCATGCCATGGTCTCTGGTTCTTCATGCCTTGGTCTCTGGTTCTTCATGCCATGGTCTCTGGTTCTTCTGTGTTTAGATCTTTTGTTAAACTGGTCGCTGTCGATTTCATCAAACTGGTTCATAAAGGCTAAAGACCGTGATCAACTCATCCTCTACTCCTCTCTCTTCCACGATTAGAAAATGTAATTCAGCGCCTTTGATTCTCGTATCATGTTTGCTCCTCTCGTCTCTGGACCTTCTCTATCACTTCTTTGTCCCTCCTTATATGTGGTGATCGAACCTGATAAACATAATTTAGGCTCTGGTCACAATACACTTAAGAAGATTTTGCTATAACTTTCCCCAGCCATGTACATACTTGCGATTCTGATATGCTGCCAGCAGATAGATGTCGCCTTCGACGATCTCAATGAGGCAGAACCCCCAACCATAAGTTAGGTACAGTGTCGATCGACTCCCAATGTCTCTCTCTCTCTCTCTCTCTCTCTCTCTCTCTCTCTCTCTCTCTCTCTCTCTCTCTCTCTCTCTCTCTCTCACACACACACACACACACAAACTCTCTCTCTCTCTCTCTCTCTCTCTCTCTCTCTCTCTCTCTCTCTCTCTCTCTCTCTCTCTCTCTCACACACATACACACACACAAAACTCTCTCTCACTATGAATATCACCAACCACGTATCCAACTTGCTCTCAGTGTCGTGTGGTGTTGATGTATTCCTCGTCATCTCTTCACTGAAGTCTTCCTTCGTGACCTTGACGTCATCCGCAGATGTATTCAGGTATGAGACCAGTCCTTCTGGTAAGTCATTTACGAGGATGAAGAAGAGCAATGGCCTTTGGACTGGGTCCTCCAGCATGTCACCAGTAACCCAAACCCAATTTCAAGAAGGATCGTCTGACATATGTCCTTCGTTACCTCTCCCTAAATCAGTTTTGTCTCTTATTCAATACATCCTCTTTGTAAACAGTCAATTCATTTACATACTGTCTCTTCTATCCGAGTGTCTTACAGACCACGCTCTTCATATAGATCAGCCTCTACTTCAGCGCAATTTTCAGGTCTCATTTCGTAAAGATATGCTCAAAATATCTATTTTTTTTTGCCTTCCCTCCTCTTCACTCCCTTGGTAGCTACATCTTCCTCGAGCAATAGAGTGAACGACAGTACAATCGCAGTTACGCACATCTGCTGCACGTATGGAGAAACGTCATGAGGAATTTGATGCTGATATGGGTCAAGGTTCCTTGAGTATCATGTCTTTTGTAGCCTTTATCACTGGTTTTCAACAAATCGTCCTCATCCCATGTCCCGTGTGTGTGTGTTGGGGACTATAGTGTCTTTCACTGTCAGTGGTGTTGGGGCTTTAGAGTCTACCACTGTGAAAAAACAAGTGTTATGCTACACTTACGAAAAGACAGAATTACCAAGTACTACCACTTGGACAAATTTGGCTATCTGGGCACAATGTAGACAATAAAGGGAAGATATAGAAAGTTGGAACTATATAGGAAATATCCTTTCAACATAGTCGTTAGATATAACATATATAGCTCATAAAAAACTATGATAGAGGAAATATGATTGAGACATCAACATAAGATATAGCTAAAAATGAGAACTATACGTCTCTTTCTATTTCTTAAATGTGGATACAATAATCGGATTTTCAGGTAGTGGATGAGAAGGTTGTATGGCTCTAGGGAGCTTCTTGAGGCAATTGCATACGTCGTGCTCTGTCGTGTATATCTGGGAGCTCTATACCTTCGGGGAGACTGGTCAAAGATGACGAAACTGACGAGGAACCATAGTGGCCTCCTTGGGGCACGCCTCGACCCTCGAGTTTTGCCGTCGCATCTTGCCAAATGACATACAGCGACCTGTACGGCGGGTCAGGAGAGCTCTTACTCTTCATCTCCTCTCCTCTGACTGAGAGAGAGAGAGAGAGAGAGAGAGAGAGAGAGAGAGAGAGAGAGAGAGAGAGAGAGAGAGAGAGAGAGAGAGAGAGAGAGAGAGAGAGGAGGAGGAGGAGGCTGAGACCTATTGACTTGAGGAGGAGAAGAACAGCAGCAGCAGCAGAAGCAAGAAGGCACGAAAGAGCCCCAGGTAACCCATGGTAAAAGAAGCAATATGAGACAGGCATGACCCAGAGTCTGATGGAAGATAATCCTCGCTAACAAAGTAGGTAATGGTGTCAGGGGCGCGGGAGGTTCTATCATCTGTCGTTATCGCAGGATCTCAGGTATATACAGGACGACTACTGGTGTCGGCGCTAAGGGCTGAGAGGCGACTGTGAACGTCCCCCAGAGAGGTGTGTGGGGTGTATATCATAGACCCTCCATCACCTAAGGATAGCCATGGCTCTACCCTCCCGACACACGGTCTGTGTCTGAAAGACTCACGGATTTTGGTTGGCTAAGTGGGCTAGCTCGCTGGCTGACGGAAAGTGAAAGAGAGTCAGTAGTATCATCAGCAGCGGGGCCGACTGACTGACTGGCTGGCTGACACCTGCAAGAACAGTAGCGAAGCTGACGGAATCTGACCGAACTTCCGTCCTCAGACACACTACTAAAGCTGACAAGAGGAACGACTTCTCGCCACAGCACCAGCAGGAGATGAGGTGACGAAGGCTGAGCTCGTCGTCCTCTCCGGCCTCGCAGACGACAAACGAGAAGTTTGTCATCGTCAGCACCATCAGCAGCGAGAGAGAGAGAGAGAGAGAGAGAGAGAGAGAGAGAGAGAGAGAGAGAGAGAGAGAGAGAGAGAGTGGAGTGGTCGGTTGACAGACTCTAACTTTACCAGGAATCAGCACAGCGAGAGTTGACAAAGAAGAAGAAGACGACCGGTGCGTTTCTGATCCTCCCGTGAGCTCGCTCCCCTCGCCTCGCACCGCACACCACACACCCACACCCCCAGTGCCTCCCTGCTCCCTTGTCTCCATCCCCCCTCACCTCCAACAGCATTCCTAACGTCACAGAAAACCCGAGATAAACATCACTGACATGAAAAGCATTTTATACAATTATGATAATGTACATTCAATAGGAAAAACAACAAGGGCTTCTCCCAGATAAACTGCATTTTATTACCTCTAAATGTCGCACGGGATTTATTCGCGACTTGTGAGATTGTGATTAGCAATTGTAATGTAGTGGAGGTAAGAAGCCCTGATGATGGTGGCTTCGGTTCGAGTCTGTCTGTCTGTCTCACTCTCTCTCTCTCTCTCTCTCTCTCTCTCTCTCTCTCTCTCTCTCTCTCTCTCTCTCTCTCTCTCTCTCTCTCTCCCTTAATACCTACTTCTTTCGAACTCGTTGATGTCCCCCAACTTAGCCTGAACCCACCACTCACCACATCTCCCTTATCATTTAAGGAAAAAAGGGAGAAAAAAATAAGAGATGATACACCATCGTTGACGACATATGTGGTGGGAAATCCATACTTCGCTGCTCCTGACGGAGGAGGAGGAGGTTGGGTGGGGGCAATAGGGCTGCGACAGCAGCAGCCACCGTCAGGATCGGAGGGGTTGAATGGAGAGGGGTGGCTGGGGGGCGCAGCGGAGATGAGGTTGGAGGAGGAGGGAGGGGAAGAGATGTCGCTGATGATCCGATGTCGCTAACTTATGGCCAACCAGAGGCTGAAACTACGCTCAGAGTTCTGCTACGTTCGCAATATATACAGCGAATGTACGTTCATTAGCGGAAATTTAGATAAAACCTCCTCTCCCCCTCCACCACCACCCAGTAATAGGATCTCCTACAGCCTCCTTGCGTGTGCTACAGGACGCTACATTTTGCGGCGGGGGAGGAGAGAGAAGGCGATGACACTACAATGTAACCCCGAAAGACAAGGAACCGAATGTAGGCAATAAATCAGTGTTGGCGGAACGCGACGTAAACACTGGGGTCAGGTAGAATGACTGGCAATGAACTTGTAAAGTAAGTCCGATAACCACTTTTACAAGTATTTACTTTACACGATCAAGTAGCTGTCTCGTATTCCCCTTTTGTACACTATTTTGATTTCGGTGCTTGGATGCGAGGGCGTCCTACCCAGCAACAAGAAATTCAGAAAGAGTTGATGGGTTCCCAAGCCTGTGTGTGTGTGTGTGTGTGTGTAACCTGTGGAGCATGGACTCCCGCAGGGTATGAGCTTTGGTCTGACATTGTTTATAGCAGATGTTTGGGGTTTGCTCACAAACGAAAGAGAATTTTCTTTTTTCTTTAGTGGCAAAATTGATTGTGAACATCAAGAGACAAGTAGATAGATAAGTAGATAGATGTTTAGGTAGATAGGTAGATAGATAGATAACCAAAAAGGACGGAAATAGACAGATAGACAGACAATTAGATAGACAACGAAAATCTACGACGAGATTTTGACAATAGGCTGGGTTAGTGCGTAGCGCTCACCGCACGTCTGGCTTGATCAATAATACTGCTTCTCTTTACCGCCACGCACACTTCATAACTCTAGGTTCATCTGGAACTGACTTCGACCATAGATCAAGTTTTCTTTTAAATGTTTTTGTAATTGATCCATGCATTTTGTTCTCAATTTTTCTTTAGCAGACCATTGGACAGTCTATCCATTTTTTTTTTTCCAGGGGCCTCTCGTGCATTTTTGTCTTGATATCTTTTTTCCTCTGTATATTTCTTAGTATTCTGACAGACTTAATACCTCTCCTCTCCCTTGTTGAGAGAGGACGAGGCTCGTAACATTGTCTGTCGTTACCTTCAGTGTGTTGCCAGGCGTGGATTATGGTGTAGGATGTTTATAAATCGAGTTAGTTCAGTCTCTCACTTAGAGTTCGTATGTTCCATCCTCTCGATTCTACTAGTACAATGGTGTTTCATTTGTTTAGCTGGCGGTCATCCGACAAAAGAGTATTCAATCTTTTAATGTCGATATTTAATCCTTTTCATTCGATGGTTTTTCTGTCTCTCATTGTGGAAGTTCTCATTGTCATGCCACTTATTATTTGGCTCAGAGGGAGTAATAGATTCTCCGTACGCTCTAGAAGACCACGTTTCCCCATTTATAATGACTCTAGCTAGATCTTTGACGATTCTAGTCCTTTCGATCACTCGCCCTGTTAGGTCCTGCATACTGCGTCATCAACGTCGTATTGTTTATTGGTCCATGCCTCATTTGCTCAAATTTCTCCTCGATGGATTCCAAGTGATTCACTTTTGCATCCCTTTATGGCCATCTTCTGATCCCATCATTGTCCTTACCCACATGTAGTAGTTCCACCAGCGAAGCATCTGACCATAGTTGCTTCTACCTCTCTCTCTCTCGCTCTCTCTCTCTCGCTCTCTCTCTCTCTCTCTCTCTCTCTCTCTCTCTCTCTCTCTCTCTCCCTCCCTCCTCAGTGTCTGATATCACTGAGTATTGAGGCAACTGATGTAGCCTGTGGTACACCTGTGGTAGATCATCCTCTTCGTCTGACATGGTTCCGTTTTGGCATCATTTCAAGTTTTCTTTTAATTAGAAACTCTTTTTTTCTTTTTTTTCCCATCCATTCTCCTATCTCAACCTTGATGTTTTCTTCGCTACTTTCTTTAGTAGTATTCTGTGGCTGAACTCATTCAATGCCTTTGCCAAATTGATAAAAAAAGGTGTTTGTCCGTTTTCTTTCCCTGCACTGAAGCTTTATATATGTCATAATAGGTGAGCTAATGATTGGGATTGAGGACTTTTTCCTGGTATCAATACGTTTTCATTTTCATTCATACAATTGTTCCATTTCAAAAAGACTTTCATCACATGTGAATACAAGCCAACTGTCATACACTGCTTAATTATTAGCTTAGTTCCTCCTTTGTGTATTGGTGCTACAGATGCCATTTTTTCTTTTCTTTGTAGCGAGTGTCTGCTTCTTCACTACATCATCCAGATTTAGCCCCAGTGTCTTTCTTAAGAAGTTGGATGGAATTCCATCTGGTTCTGGATGTGAATCGTCTTGACACACAACAGTTGCATTGCTTCGTCTATATTTCCTATATCTCAGTATCTATAACTCCACTGTCATCACTCTGGTCAGTCATTCAGTTCATCATGCAATTTCCCTTTTTTATTTTCTATTTTTTGTATTTTGGGCTGAAGACTGATTTGTATTTTACAGGTTTAACATCTTACATGTTTTCCTGGGGTAACTGTTGTATATTTCTCCCTCTTCACAAGCTCTTACCTTTGATTTCTTGTTATGTGACTTGTTCATGTATGAGATTAGTAGCTTCAGAAGTTCCTGTTCTTGTTTTTTTTTGTGTAACTCTTAGTTCATCATTAGTTCTATGATGTTTCACTTTTCCCTTATCAGTGTTTTTAATTCTTTCACGCTCTTTCATTCTTTCTTTTTGGCCTTTCCCATGTTCTCCTTCTATTATTTTACCGTTTTCTGTCTTTTGCGTCTCTGTTTCTTTACGTCTTCCGTCTTTGACTATACTTCTTTTTTCTTGTAGTTTGCCTGAACCCACTAATCACTTGTATTATTATATCATAGAATATTTTCTAATTAGTTTCGTTGTACTTGTTTTTGAAGACATCCCTCCCAGTTCGTGTCCAGGGTCAGTTCACTGATCACTCTGTCAACATTTTTGTTGTGGAGAAAATAATTCATTATGCTCAACCTATGCTTCTCCTTCTGTTTGCTGTGTTACTTTCCACAATCACTCATTTCCTAATAGCATCACGCTGGGGTTATCATGTGATGTGATGAGGTAATATCATTCATCATTTATCTGGAAACAGTGCCTTGTCATTGATCAAAAAGAGAAAAAGATAATGTTTATCATATTCTTTCCTCTTGTAGGTTTGGAGTTTTCCTGAGTGACTTAATAAAGGTTCGACAGACCCTTGGAATCGTTTTGTGTCATCTGTTCGTCCAGTAATCCTTCGTTTTGCATCTGTGTTCTCCATACATGCTCTGCTCCTCTGTTTTTTCTGCCTCTGATTTGAAAGGAAGCTGAAGTCGTCAGAGGATGCGAATGAAAGAGATTTTTTTTTCCCCTCCATCTCTCTCTATAAGCATTGCCTCCACTTCTGCTGATAATTCTCTAAAGAGTCGTTTATCGTGGTTTATTGTCGTTTATCGTGGTTTACTTTCGTTTATCGTGGTTTATTGTCGTTTATCCTGGTTTATTGTCGTTTATCCTGGTTTATTGTCGTTTATCGTGGTTTATTGTCGTTTATCCTGGTTTATTGTCGTTTATCCTGGTTTATTGTCGTTTATCCTGGTTCATTGTCGTTTATCCTGGTTTATTGCCGTTTATCCTGGTTTTTGCCGTTTATCCTGGTTTATTGTCGTTTATCGTGGTTTATTGTCGTTTATCGTGGTTTATTGTCGTTTATCCTGGTTTATTGTCGTTTATCCTGGTTTCTTGTCGTTTATCCTGGTTTATTGTTGTTTATCCTGGTTTATTGTCGTTTATCCTGGTTCATTGTCGTTTATCCTGGTTCATTGTCGTTTATCCTGGTTTATTGCCGTTTATCGTGGTTTCTTGTCGTTTATCCTGGTTTATTGTCGTTTATCCTGGTTTATTGTTGGTGTGTATGAAATTACGTTTATGGTGTTTATGGCTTGGTTGTTCACTATGGGTAGTTCACATTTAAGGTGACGCGTCTTTAGTATCTGCCGCCCTTCCAGTTCACTATGGACGTCTGTTGGTACACCGCCCTAATTTGATCTGGGTTCCATCTGCTCTGAATGTCTGGAATTGCTTAACGTTTGCTTAATCTTTCCTCTTAATCGCTGAGCAAAGTTTCTGCCCTGTTGATTACGATTTATTGATTCTAGAACTCTGAGTTCTCAGACTTTGTTTATATATATATATATATATATATATATATATATATATATATATATATATATATATATATATATATATATAATGTTCCTCGTTCCCTTTGATGTCAGATGATCTCGAATTATTCCAAGTGGGTTGTTTAGCTGGTTGTGTCTTGATTAGCAGACTACCACAAAGGCCATCGAGTCGTTAAGGACGCGTCTTCAGCGTCGAATTAAAACAGGTAATGATTCAAAATGGAACACCTTCTTCAGGTGTTTAAGATGACAAATTTTCGCATCTACAATTTTTTTTTTACTTTTTTTGGGGAATATCTTTAAAAACTTCAGATAATCATCCTTTTTGAAATATTTTGAAAGTTAATGAAAGTAGATGGGGGTCGTTATACGATCAATAAAACAATCTATTCATTGCATGAAAACGATAGTTGGCAAATTGACATCTAGTTTTCGTATGTTATTGATCCAAATAAAAAAAATGAATAGAAAATGGTGATCACATTTCGGAAAGAAAATGAACGACTTTGGGAAACATTTTATGAGTCAGACCTGAAACTAATTTCTTATTCAAGGAAATTTTTTCAGATTTCACGAAAGTGTACATCCGTTGTTGTACAAATATATCATAGGATGACATATCTCTGTGCAACGGGTATATCAGAGGATATGATAAGGGTCAGCTATATCTATTTAGTATGATAGTACATAACCCTATATATATATATATATATATATATATATATATATATATATATATATATATATATATATATACTCTGATAAGGGTCAGCTATATCTACTTAGTATGATATAACCCTATATATAATTCAGCTGTGCAACAGACCTATAGCCATCTTTACCATCCCAACAAGGTAAATACCAAATATATCTCATATAGAACCTGGTATACTGATCATACCAAAGAAATAGGAGGAAAAAGAGAACTTAAATTGGTACATTGTACCACTGGGAACCTACAACAGTGGGTATACTTTGTATAAGTTGGTATACTGGATATAAGAAACTCTAAAAAAAAAAAAAATAGGGTTTATAAAGGGATAATTCTTACAATTACAAATTTGATAGAATAAATTTGTGAAGACCTTGATATGAAAGAACATTCAAGACCTGGTTATAATGAACATCAAGACCTAGTTATAATGAACATCAAGACCTAGTTATAATGAACATCAAGACCTAGTTATAATGAACATCAAGACCTAGTTATAATGAACATCAAGACCTAGTTATAATGAACATCAAGACCTAGTTATAATGAACATCGAGACCTAGTTATAATGAACATCAAGACCTAGTTATAATGAACATCAAGACCTAGTTATAATGAACATCAAGACCTAGTTATAATGAACATCAAGACCTAGTTATAATGAACATCAAGACCTAGTTATAATGAACATCAAGACCTGGTTATAATGAACATCAAGGCCTAGTTATAATGAACATCAAGACCTAGTTATAATGAACATCAAGACCTAGTTATAATGAACATCAAGACCTAGTTATAATGAACTTCAAGACCTAGTTATAATGAACATCAAGACCTAGTTATAATGAACATCAAGACCTAGTTATAAAGGACAATCAGGACCTGGTTATTAAGGACAAGCCCTACAGCACCTGGCTATTAAGGACAAACTCCTGCTGGAGGTGAACCACAGAATCCTGGTGTATAACACGGGTCGACCACCCATGTGGCCCAGCAGGGTAGAACAGCCTAAGAGATCATTAATATGTAAGCACGAATAGGAAGAATGTGTGTTTTTTCCACCCCTGTGGAATCCCCCCCGTGTGTGTGTGTGTGTGTGTGTGTGTGTGTGTGTGTGTGACCTTTAACGTTTTTCTTCTTGTGCATAAACGTTAGTCCAGTTCTTTTGTCGTTTCTGCGGAACGTTTGACTTCCAATCCAGACGTACGATAATTTATGTGTCATCCAATTTACTCATATAATTGGCTTAAGTATGATCAGTCTTGTAAATATACATATGTATATATATTATCCCTGGGGATAGGGGAGAAAGAATACTTCCCACGTATTCCCTGCGTGTCGTAGAAGGCGCCTAAAAGGGGAGGGAGAACGGGCTGGAAATCCTTCCCTCTCGTTTTTATTTTTCCAAAAGAAGGAACAGAGAAGGGGGCCAAGTGAGGATAATCCCTCAAAGGCTCAGTTCTCTGTTCTTAACGCTACCTCGCTAATGCGGGAAATGGCGAATGGTATGAAATACACACGCACACACACACACACACACACACACACACACACACATATATATATATATATATATATATATATATATATATATATATATATATATATATATATATATATATATATATATATGATAACTATGATTATCATAGGTATAGCTAACACTATGAATTTGATCCATTCAGTACAGTTATGATTATAGACGTTATAATGTCATCACTGCAATTACCATTATCATCATTTTTATAATCATTATCGTTACAGATGTATGGAGCAAAGAGAAAATGATTGAATATAATTTTTTTCTCTTTTCCGGGAGTGTAAGGCGTGAGTGCGAGTAGGAGAAGAGGAGAGTGAGTGGTTCCTGGTGGAGGTGAGTCTGTGTCCAGGATGTGTCGAAATCTCCACTCCTGTATATAAGCGGGGTGGTAAGGAGGTAAATGCGAGGGGTTTGGAGTGAAGGGTAAGTCTATAGTATGTTTGAGGTGAGGGGTATATAGAGAGGATGAGTGAAGAGAGAGACTGAAAAAGGGGACCCACACGTCATATATGGTGGGAGATATGGAAAGATAGGGAGAGACGGTGGAGAAATTGGAAGGATGAGGTGAGGGAGACTTAAGTGTAACGTGCCTAAACAATTGGGAGAGCGATAAATGTGCTTTGGATAAAAAGAAGTGGAGCGATGTGATAATCGGGGGGCGACGTAATGCCATTAGTCTAAACAAGGTATTATATAGGTCAAGATAAACCATACAGCTATCTGTAGCCCGAGTGCAGATGTGACCAAATGAGGCTATTGTTCATTTATTCTTGACACTACCTCGTGAAAGCGGGAAGGTCAATTAGGTATTAAAATAAAGTCATTATAATCACGTCCATCTTTACAAATCTCGTTATTATCATTATCATTATCATTAACATAATCATATTGTGATCTAGATCATCATCTTCTTATATTCATTAACGTAATCAGAGTGTGATTTAAATCATCATAGTCCTATACTCATCATTATTATCATAGTTTCCATCATCATCATCATCATCATCATCATCATTATCATCATCATTATCATCCTAATTGTCGTACGAGTTTTTCTCTAATTTTCATCATCATCCTAATTGTCTTACAAGATTTTCTCTGATTTTCGTTTCTTTCTTATCTCCTCACTCAATCATGCTACCATTTTTCTCTAATTTTCGTTTCTTTCTTATCTCCTCACTCAATCATGCTACCATTTTTCTCTAATTTTCGTTTCTTTCTTATCTCCTCACTCAATCATGCTACCATTTTTCTCTAATTTTCGTTTCTTTCTTATCTCCTCACTCAATCATGCTACCATTTCTTCTTCTTCTGTTTCTCGTCTTTATCTTCTCCCTGCCACAGGTACTGGCTGCTAGGTAGCCACCGAGCAGGGAGGCGCTACGCTCCTTGGTTTCGGGAGGTTTCATGACGGCAGAGCAGTAAGGCAAGCCCACAGTGGCTGTTAGATTCCCCTCCCTGGACTAGGTTGCCGTCTATTCTTTCTATCTTATGTATATGACACATGGGGTTTGCCAACACTATGTCCACAAATAGAACAAATGATGCATAAAACACTCGAGTACATGTAACTTACAATAATTCATTCAAATAAATTTTTTGTGTGTGAGTACTAGGCGCTACCCCTATCGAGCTGCGGTCAGCATTACGCGCTTGCCCTGCCCAGCTGCGGTCAGCATTACACGCTTGCCCTGCCCAGCTGCGGTCAGCATACACGCTAGTCCTGCCCTGCTGCGGTCAGCGCTACGCGCTAGCCCTGCCCAGCTGCGGTCAGCATACACGTTAGTCCTACCCAGCTGCGGTCAGCGCTACGCGCTAGCCCTGCCTTATGATAACCTATCGTCTGAGTCACCCCTGGATATGTGCTCTTCCTTCTCTTGGCGTCCGAAAGGCGTTGGGCGGGGTAGGGTGGGCGAGAGAGAGAGAGAGAGAGAGAGAGAGAGAGAGAGAGAGAGAGAGAGAGAGAGAGAGAGAGAGACTGTGGGTGGCATGGGTGGTGGGAATGTCAGGTGTGTTGATCAGCGGGCGGCAGCGGAACTGACGAAGGAGTAATCAAAACACTGGGGGGAGAGGGAGAGAGAGGAGCCGCTACGTCTCATTCACTAATTTGCATGGGCGACGGGCGCTGTGGGCGGGAGGGGGTGGGGGAGGAGGAGGAGGGGGGGGGGTTGGGTGTACTGGGTGAACCCTCCTGGCTGTTGTTGTTGTTGTTGTTGTTGTTGTTGCTGTTAACCCCTTTCGACCAGACTCATTCAACTGAATTATTCACGTGTGAGTAAGTGTATGGGAGACCGCACCTCCTCCTCCTCCTCCTCTCGTTGTTCCCCTCCCGCACTACACCCATATTACCCCACACCCACACCCGTCATCACCAGCCAAGCTACGCACACCCCGCGCCATGTCAACACCACCCACATTCACCCCCAGTCACTCCTAATCTTTCCCCCTCCCCCCCTTTCCCCTTTCCCTTCACACACACACACACACACACACACACACACAACACTGTAACTAGTCATCACTTAATGCTCAGTCAAGTTCATAATGTATATAATACATATCACTTCATCTGTAAACATCCCTCTAGACCTGCCACCCCTGGCTATCTTAATGTAACTCACTCAACATGTTTATCCAAATTGTGGAAATATCCAGCTCATCCTAATCTTAAGCTCTTGTACGATTAACTAACTGTTAACTATCATAGCCTCCCACTTCTGTAATATCTGTCATGCCTCAACTGTGTATTTTCAGCCAAACGATTCCCTACATCCGACAAACCATTATTTATCTGTTTATTCATTCACTAAACACAGACAATGCAGTCTCGGTGTGATGGTGTATTAGCATCACATGAAGAGCGAGGTCATAGGTTATTCTTGGACTTACCCTCAAGTCAAAATTCATCGCGCTACAGCTTAGAACTCATAGCAATAAACTGTGCTCCAACTCCCATTAACTTATGTATAACCAAAAAATCCTTGATACTTATGAAAGGAATCAAAGAACTTACTTAACGGATCTTCAGAATAAGCTACGTGTAGCTTAAGTGTCGCTCACTCTGTCTCTTCACATAAGCAAGTAGGACTTTGAGCATCGAATTAAAGCATTACGAGGTTCATACTAGACTATTCGAAGCTTAGTAACCCAGAGTTCAGAGCGAACGAAGCTCAGTAACCCAGGGTTCACACTTGAACGAAAATCACTAACCCAGGGTTCGCATTAGACCAGTCGAAGCTCACCAACCTAGGGTTCAGAGCAGACGAAGCTCAGTTCCCTATGGCTCACACTTAAATGAAATTCACCCACTCAGGACTCATAATAAACGACCCTCACTAACCAAGGATATTCGCCCTATGAGACCTACTGAGCCGAAAGTCGATGCTTCACGACTCAAGAGTTCACGGATCAGAGGCGTTTCGAAATCGGTAAGTTCGGAGGATTCGCCATACGACCGACGCCGGGAACATGATATAAAATCATCGCTGCATAAAGTTCATTAATTATACCTGACTGAGGCACAGGTGGGAGAGTCAGGGGGCCGTGTATACAACATTACTAGACGGTGTGACCTCGCCCTAGGAGGGGAAGGGGGTAGGAGGAGAGGAGGAGGTATATCTGGGGGTGAGGAGGGAGGTGGGTGTGAAGGCTTGAGGGGATAACTAACTCGCCCTGGTTCCAAGTGAGGGAGGGAGGCGGTGAGTGAGGGAGGCGGGTGGTGCTGGATGTCTTCAAGGCGAGGAGAACATCGGCCAGTTCAGAGGGTCAGGTTGTCTACGTGTCTGAGGGAGGGAGGGACGGGAGGTGAGGTCGGTAGCCGGCCTTGGTGAAGGGATCTTCCAGTCGGCGCTTTCATGGTTACAGGGGAAGGAGGACAGCTCTATAGCCCTAAGGGGAGAGAGAGAGAGAGAGAGAGAGAGAGAGAGAGAGAGAGAGAGAGAGAGAGAGAGAGAGAGAGAGAGAGAGAGAGTCTCTTGATAAGTGTGGAGTGACTGGGTGCTCTATGGCCCTGGGCAAAAGGGGAGCTCTGTCGTACCTGCTGGGGGATACTGGAACATGTCATAGGACTGCTGGGTTTAAAAACAAGATCGTCGGTTGGGGTTCTGTGGGAGTGAGGAGGGAGGGAGGCAGGTGTCTGTGGCAACACGGCTGACGGAGGGACTGAAACCCCTCCGTGGAGGAAAGAAACAAAAGAAGGTTGCTACACTTCTATAAGAAAACGGAGGATCAGAGAGATAAGGAGATAAAGGAAAAAAAGAAAACCCAGCAGTAAGGGAAGACTAGTGCAGGATGAAGGCATGACTAGATACGTGAATCAAGAGATAAATGAGTAAATCGATAAATGAATGTATAAATATATACATATCGGGCTCAGCCTGCTTGCGGTTACGGTGGGAGTTGAAATAATCACCTTGGGCGAGGCTGTATCATCATCGTTAGTCAACGAGAGGGTCTACAACCCTCGTTGAGGAAACGGTCCCTTTAAAAGAATGAATCAAGTCCCTGCTACTGAATGTAGCGCAGTCCTGAAGTTGAAGAAGGACCCCTCATTAAAGAAAAGGGGTCTTGGGGGGTAATGATGATATATATATATATATATATATATATATATATATATATATATATATATATATATATATATATGACACCCTCACAATATCCTCATAAAGTCCGGCCAGAGAAGCATGAGGTGGCTTCACCAGCGCCACTAGTGCCGGTGCCTGGCCAGGCGGGACGGTTGCCAACTCACCATTTATGGAAGTCACCTGTTTACTGCACGTAGGCCGTGTGTGTGTGTGTGTGTGTGTGTGTGTCCGGGTCGAACATGGCTTTGTTGTTGGGGTCCCTCACAGAATGACGATTGGTCCAGGTAGTTTGGTTGTTTTGAAAGATGGTTGGCTGATTGCTTGACTGAATTATCTGTTATCAATATATATTATATATATATATATATATATATATATATATATATATATATATATATATATATATATATATATATATATATATATGTGTGTGTGTGTGTGTGTGTGTGTGTGTGTGTGTGTGTGTGTGTGTGATTACCTTCTTGTGCTGTACGGGGAGGGAATTTTACACTCGTGTGGCTCCATCTCTTTAACATCCTTTACTGTCCTACAAATTTTCAAATGTCTGCACACTGTCTCCATTTACCACGTTCTCATTTATCTTTTCCCATTCATCCACCAAGAAGCAATTTTAGAGCATAACTCTAAATTGACTTGTTTCCTAACAATTTTCTTACTTGAATTCATGTAATGTCCTTTCGTTGTTCTGTTATTACATCTTTCAAAGACCTGTTCAGCGTTCGTATCATCAGTCTCTTTTGATTCATTAAGAGTTGTGATTAGGTCACCCTTCCACTCTTCTCTCTTCCAAGATGGGAAAGTTTATCTCTCTAGTCTTTCCCTGTAACTCAGTACTCTTAATTCTGGTACGGTCTTTGTTTGCTCTCCTCTGAACCTTCTCTATTAGCTCTTCGTAGTACATCTTCAGGCATGGTGATCAAATTCGAGAGTCATATTCTTGTTTTAGTCTTAGATAATATATGAAGAGCTCGCTGAATATCTCCTTGCTCATGAACTTGAACGTAGTTCTATTATTTTCTTGTAGACAGTTAGCCACTTAAACTATATTCTTCTTAGGTTGGACTCCAGCTACAGTTTAAGAAGGTATCAACTCCCAAAACTCTCTCACTTACACCTTATCTCCTGCCGGATGATAATCACATCGAGGCCAATTTTTCGCTGTGACCTTATTCTTTGCTGTGAGCCATCCTCATGACTTAACATTTACTCAGGTTCAACTTCATCAACCTTGTATTTGACCAGCTCTGGAGTCTGTCGAGCGTTCCCTTGTAACGTGATGCAATCCCTCAAGCTTTTCTCTTTCATCATGACCTTTGTATGATCTACTAACGCCGTTCAGGTAGGAGTCCATACCATCCGGCAGGTCACTCACGTAGATAAAGAAAAAGCAATGGTCCCAGAACAGCGCCTTGCGGTACTCTGAGAGTGAGCTCATCCGATTCTGAGAAGGCTCTGTGACATGCGTCCTTTGTTTCCAATTACTAAGATAATCTTCTATCCATTGAAGGAATTTTCCCCTTTATTCCTACTTAGTGATCCAGTTTCTTAATCTGCCTCCTATGTGGCACGTGTCAAACGCTTTATGACAGTCGAGATATAAACAATTTAATCAACCTTCCATTGCGTCTACGACAGAGCTCACTCTCTCGTAGAAATCTAAGAGGTTCGTTACACATGACATCCTTTCCCTGAAACCATATCGTCTCTCACATAGGATATATCTCTTCTGGAGGAAGTCATCCATTTCCTCTCTGATTTTCTTACAGAACTTTACAGACCACAATGTCGTTAGCAAGACAGTGATTCACTGCCTCTTCCTGGTCTCTTGTCTTGCAAAAACAGTTATGACGTTGGCCCTTGTCCACTTCTCTGACGCTATGCCTTTCTCTTGCGACGTCACAAGGTTTGACTTGCGTATCTGCACACACACATCCCCAGCTCATTGGGCGAAATTCCACCCTAACGGTATAGTATCTCGTTCATGTCTTTTCGAAACATCTCATGGCTTTCCAAAACCTCCTCTCCATTCGATGGTGACATCCAGTGTGAAAGAAACTTTGAACGTGATATCCAGTTTCTCTCTCTCTCTCTCTCTCTCTCTCTCTCTCTCTCTCTCACACACACACACACACACACACACACACACACACACACAAGCGCAGATCCGGGTACTTATAACGAACCTATGCTCGGCACTTCCTAACGTCTAGTCGTCTATAATGATACATCATCGGTAGCATTACCGTGTGTTGCTGTCCGTCCTACGAACAGCACTGGATTAACTGGACGCCTTAGTGCACAACAGAGGCATTAATCATCGTCTCACTGCGGACCAGGAGCATTATACATCGTCCCATCACAGACTGGGAGTATTATACACCACCTTACTGCAGACTAGGAGCATCATACACCACTTGATTACTGTGTAGGTGTATTATACATCGCCTTAGAAGCATTATTCACCGATCAAGTGAGCATTATACATCATTACAGACAAGGAGCATTATACTCCGCTTCATTTATAATGTCCAGGAGCATTATACACCACCGCCACTCTACAGACCACGAGCATCATACGCGGTGTTATTGCAGACACCACCTTAAACAAGGGGGGAAGGGAGGATGGCTTTTGATTGTTCAGAAATACCTTCTTGGGTTCAGTGATAACAATGAAATTGTAGGAACTTATCCCCAAAGTCTGGATGTTGACACTGAAAGTATAGAAACCCTTTCTATGTCCTGCATGACAACGGTGACATTATAGAAACCCTTTCTATGGCATGCATGACAGCACTGAAATTATAGAGACCTTCCCTTGAACCATACAATGACACTGAAATTATCGTATGATCCTTCATGTAGAAAACGCTTCTCTCTCTCTCTCTCTCTCTCTCTCTCTCTCTCTCTCTCTCTCTCTCTATATATATATATATATATATATATATATATATATATATATATATATATGTATTCTGTGTATATATATATTCCAGCGGTTGTTTTATACTTTAACCTGATAATTTCCCAGGATTATCAAAATTTGGATGATTCACGAAACTACTGAGTTATATAATTCGACTATCATTCATCTTTCATTTTGCAATGATGAAGTCAATCTGTTGACCTGAACTGTTATTCATATATATATATATATATATATATATATATATATATATATATATATATATATATATATATATATATATATATATATATATATTTATATATATATGACCTTCTCTCACAAGTTACTCCACATCAAGTCTCCATCATAATCGGCTTCTCCTCCACTCACATCTCCTACAAGGCTTTTACAGCTAAACCCTCCATCGCTCAAAACTACGTCCAGCATTTACTGCCACACCTCACCTCAAAACATCGGAGTGACGCAAAATGTAGCAGCTTACATCACCAAAATACTTTCAAATCTCTGATTATATCTGACTTGACCTGCTGCTCCCAACACTAAATGCTCAGTATGACGTTGTCAGTGTTGATTAATATATTGAAATAAACCCTCAAAGGCTAAGAAGATTTAACATTTGGCTTTAGTCTGTCTCAAAGCCGATGGCACGTACCTTATAGATGCCTCTTTGGTCCTTTATCATTAGTAAGAACAAGAAACATTCTAACACATGAATTCCTTATTAGTTTCTTATCTAACTTCTAATCTACTTCAGTATCTAGCACTTAACATCTATATAAAGTTCCAATGATTCATTTAAACCATCACAGGCTTAGCCATGAGTTAAACCTGGTTAACTAACGAGTTTTAAACTTAAAGAGAAAGATAGGAGTCAGGTGGCGCTCAAGACATGGACCCTGTCATGTTTACAAGTTAGATTGCAACTCAGGTGATTTTCAATGGGACGTGACACTCCTTAACACCTGCCTGTGACGCGGCCCTCTGGTGGTTGATATCAGCACCAAGTGGCAGGTCTGAGTCTGTGGCATGTGTGCTAATAAATGACAGGGCGACCAGTTATGTATATGAGGCCAAGCTGACCACGATGGCCGGCAGAAAATAGCGAAGAGAAACTAGATATTGATGTATATCGATGTTTCTATTTTGATGTATATCGATGTTTATCTCAAAACGATGTGTTAATTTCTTCTGTTGCATTATTGTGAGAGGTTGTATATATATACTTCTGGTGTTATATATATATACACATTTACGTTTCTATATGCTTTGCTGGTTTACTGTCGTTTACAACAGAAAAATCGTAAATATTTATTTTTCCCTTCCTCGTGGAAACACAGACAGACAGACAGATAAACAGACAGACAATAGACAGACACAAATAGGCAATTACACAAAGATGAAATCAGAGGAAATTCCTTGCTTAGATCATTACACCATAAATCTTATCCCTTCATTACCATTTTCCCATCAATATGATCTATGTATTTTTTTTTTCTTACGAACTCTCTCCCCCATTGGGAAGCAGATGTAGCTTAAATACTACAAAAGAAAAGTAGCATTGGGTGACCAAAGGATGAACTGCCACTTTGAAACCACCACTAGCAGCAGGGGAGATGAAGCAATGAGGCTGAATTATAATCAATGGACTTAAATGTTTACTTTGAAGAAAGTGAAGGTTCTAAGTGATAATTCACCCTCTATAAAATTGTATGTTCTATAATAATTATCTCGATAATTATCTTGATCTATCATAAAAGGAATTCGTATTGTACTCTCCATTGCTGTAATGTCTTAAGAAAAAATTCCACTTCCATTTCCACAACTCTGGATTGTGATTGTATAGATCAGTGCTTTTAATATGTTAATGAAAATGATAGCAGTCATTTGAAGTCACGTCTTCAGTCAGGTAACTTTAACGTATCTTTAATGACAGATTTGGAGGATGGAAAGTATATCACGAGACGACAGCAATACAGGCAAATACTTGTGTTTGACAAGCACTCGTCTCTCTCTCTCTCTCTCTCTCTCTCTCTCTCTCTCTCTCTCTCTACTGAGGATATGGTTCACTTAGAGGAGGATCTCTTGCTGATGTTTTATATTCTATTTATCTATTTACAATTGCCCCGGGATCAGTTTCTATGGAACAGTCTTCTCCAAAGGCTCCTGTAGCCCAGGGCTGCGCTCCTTCTATTAGCAGGGAAAAGTAGACTCCCTTTTGTTTTTTGGAGTGACAGATTCATTGGCGAACCTGCACTCCCAGTGATACAGCCTGGCACACACACACACACACACACACACACAAACACACTCACACACACACACACACACACACACATACACGGCACTTGGTAAACCTGATAAGCTCAAAAAAAAGATGGGTTCACTTCAGAAAACATAAGCGTTTCATGTATCACAAGACGTCCCTATATTCAACAACGATCGCTTCATCTTTCACACATTCACACACTTCGATCCACCAAGCTACAGCACATGTGACAGTAAGTCTAATCGTAATATGTATCCACTTCATACGTTTTATCCTTTACCTATCCTAAGCCAGCGTAAATTTGGCTCGATTGGTTTTTTCTGTCATTCTGTGACGATCGCCGTCCTCAACCCTTGTGTATATAGCAAGGCCCATCTCTCTATAAGAACGGAAGAAGCATTAAACATGTGTGTGGAAATCTTCAGCAGCTTTTGATTCGCTTGGCCACCGCAGCAGCTCGCACTATTGCCCGAGTTACGGGTAGCTCGCCAGCCTAGCTTAGCTAGCCCTAGCCACCCAGTTCGGCCCCCTGGACTCCCACCCACCCTTCACCCGGACCTTCTTTGTTTACCGTCAGCAGTGCGGGAGGGCGTCTGCCTCTCCGCCTGCAGGAACATCCAGCACCCATCAGGAGGTCATCAGGCTGGGCTGTATCATGATGTTCCTCCTCCGCTCATTTCTCCTTCATCGCCTTCGTCAGTAACAACACAAGATAGAGAGTCGAGAACCCTCCCCTTACCCTATCCTACCCTCCAAAAGAACGTCTTTATTGTCTCTCCTCCAACACCTTCAAGAATCCCTGAAGGACACATGAACTGTAGGCCATCTACAACAAGCGTTGATGAGGACTTCAGACCTTCACATCTCCGGCAGAGTACAATGGAAAAAAAAGAATGATCTTTCAGTCAAGGAGAACGCTTGAAATTTCAATTCTATTTATCATAATTGACGAAGAAGACCCCCTAAGCCCTACCAGTGTGAGTTACAACCACAAGTCACAACTCATAAAACCCCCGTAACGCATACAGTCTAGGCTAGTCTTCATTCGATTGTGCTTATCCATCTGTCTCTCGATTATTATTAATGCCACTTCCACTTTACATGGGATGGGGGCTAAGTGGGTAGTGTCATACGCTCCACCAAACATGGGATGGGTTAAGTGGGTACTGTCATGCACTCCACTCTACGTGGGAATGGTTACGTAGATATAGTCATGCTCTCCACTCTACATGGGAATGGTTGCGTAGATACAGTCATGCGCTCCACTCGACTTGGGGTTCACCAAGTGAGTACAGCCATGCACTCCACCCTACACGGCGTGGATCAAGTGGGTTGTCATGCAGCTCCACCCTACATAGGATGGGTTAAGTGGGACAGTCATGCGCTCCACTCTACTTGAGGTGGATCATGTGGATAAACACAGTCATGCTCCTGTTGTGGGAAACCCCAGAAGCTCAGGAGAAGCCAGAGACACGCTAAAGTACGGAAATAAAACGCAATGTAATGGAATGTAACTCATGGTTGTGGGTAGAGAAGTGCTTACTTAAACCCCAACAGTTAAGATTTTACCCCTTAATGACTTTACAGAGAACTTGCGTCAATAGGGATGAACATCTTTTGTCATTACCACAACAACCTGAGATAAAAAAAAACCTTTGAAAACAAAAGTTTTATCTTTTTTTTTCTTTAAGGAAATTAAACTAAAAGAACGATCATGGCCACGGGAGAACGAATGAAACCTTGGCTTTAAAAAGACGAAGAGTCTATCACAACCTCTTATCAACTCCCACAGTTGAGACTGAACCCCCTGGAACGTAGGAGAGTTCCACACACAAAGAGCTCATCTATCATTGAACCTTTGAACCCCCCCAACATTCTGTGATAATACATTTTCATCTTCCTATCACAATGCGATACAATAACTAAAACCCCCCTGCCCCTCCGCCTCCACTTTCTTGAGTTCAAACTCCTATCATCATCATCATCATCCCTTCTCCCCCTCCCCTTTGTCGCCCCGAACAGAACTGAACTGAACCCTGGACCCAATAAATGTAAGAATTCTCCGAGGGTGAAGCTCTATCATCTCCACCTGCCATAATTAAAATACCGAAGCCCACCCCAGGAGGAGGACCTCTCTCTCTCTCTCCCTCCCCCTCCTCCTCCCTCAGGTGAGAGAGAGAGGGAGAGAGAGAGAGAGAGAGAGAGAGAGAGAGAGAGAGAGAGAGAGAGAGAGAGAGAGAGAGAGAGAGAGAGAAGCGTAAGTTGTGTCAACAATGAGTAGTGGATCGTAAATAGCGGTCCCGGCGCCGACGACGACGACGAAGGAGGAGGAGGAGGTGATGGAACAGGAGGAGGTGGAGGAACAGGAGGAGGAGGATGAGAAAAGAGGATGGGGCAGCAGCAGCCAGGAGGGCTGGGTAGCCCTCACCCACCCAACACCAGTACAGACCTGGCTAGGATTGATCGCGCATACATTACCACGCGACAGGACCATCACGCGTTTAATAGGTCGGGTGCTTCTACCTTCAGCCGGACGCCAAACCTGCTAACGACTCGAAGCAACATAGTGGCTACCTACCTACCTACCTGCCTGCCTGCCTTAACCGTTTTTTTTTTTTATCTTTTGTTATCTTCTTTTTTTTTTTTTATCCCTGTGCTCTTCATGGTGTTTTATCTAACCAGGAGCCTATGTCTCTTAGTGTTAACCCTGCACTCTCTCGAGGTGTTATCTAACATGAAGCCTATGACTATCATTAGACTCGTAGTCTCTTAATGTCCATTGATCCAATGTCAGTCATTTAAGATCAAGTTTATTCTTAGCCTCGTGGTCTCTTAATGTCTATATTTAACATGTAGCGTACGTCTGATATTACCTTCACTCTCTCTGTTTTACTCGACGTTACGGTTTCTTCGTCTTACTTTTATTTTCACTTATATCCTCAGCCTCGCCTTCTCTTACTTCTTTCCTGTTCTTAAATCTTTTTTTTTCTTTTAAGTATTCATGTTAGCTTTTAAGAGAGACTAAATTCAACTTTTGGTTGACTGATTAATTAGCGATGATAAACATTAGATATATGTATATAAAGTGGTAACTGACGCAGAAAGTAGTATTTTCTGGGAAATATATATATATATATATATATATATATATATATATATATATATATATATATATATATATATATATATTGTGGTTGAGAGAGCAGAAAAGGGCATGATGAAATGGTCATATGGAGAGAATAAGTAAGAAAAGCTTAACATTGAGACGATATGTGTTGAAGGTGGAGGAGACGAGAAGTGCAAGACCAACCTGGAAATTGAAGATTGGAGTGAAAAATATTTTGAGTGATCGGGGCGCGCACAGGATAGAATGCTTTGGAATAATGTGGTATACAGGTGTCGACGTGCTGTCAATAGACAGATGAAACCTGAAGTGTGATTTTGTTTCCCTCTGACCTTTTTCGTCTTGGAAAGAAACCTTTTTTTCAGTGGGTCTGAACTAGACACATATACACCACTGGGAACTCCTGACCTTGTTGGACTGCCCACTTATCCCTCATCCCCTGACCGGCTAGGTGCCTCGGTCCCCGGCCCCGTTCCTCAACATTCCGTCGCTGCCCCGTCCACAGCCGCTCCAGGCTATGGCATGAAGTCTTCTCGGTTGTGGGTCACTTTTCCTTACGCATATGTTGGCCACTTCCAAGATTTTCTTATTCTTTCATTCAATACTTTATGTATCATTTGAACTCATTCCCACCTTGGCAAGTAGCCTTACTTGTCTATGTGGACATCCCTGTTATGAAATGACATATATCAGCTTGAAGTTCACATCCTTTTTGGCCATACCTTGTCCTGTTTCCCCCAAAATGAATAGCTGGACATCCATTACGAGGTACACTGTATACCACACTATCCTCGTTGACATTCCTATTACCCTGTGCTTCCATCACATCTACTTTCGGTGTGAATTTTCGTCTTCTATCATTGTCAATATCAAAGCATTTCAGCCTCTCTAGACCTAGGGCACTCAAGTTCAGCGAGGAGGAGTACACACAGTACGGTACCCTGGCCTTAACGAAGTCTCTTAGGAGCTGTGTAGATGACGTGATCAAGGCATCATGTCTTTAGACAACTGAGTCCTTATTTGGACCCACATCTCCGTGGCCCTGCAAGCGAAGCAGCTGGGTTAAATAAAGCCACTGAGGAAAACAAAGTCCTCAACCATACTGGACCATAGTAAAGTCAGGCCCGTGTTAAGAAGACTCACAGTTTTAAAAAGAGTCCCTCGCTTGGGTGGACCCCTTACATGTTGTCCCAGTCTGCTTCCCTCGGTCACTCGTCTTGACCCAGATGCTCTCCTTATTGATATAGCCCTTCACCTTGCCGTCCCACTCTACTCTGAATGCCAATGCGTCTGCGGCCGCGGAGAAGCGGGCTGACCAGTGTGGCGTACGTGCATCGAGGTGGAAGAGTTCTATTTGGAGGTACGCCGGTGGTGAGATCATGGATTATCAGTTTTAAGAAGTCTTGCTTCGGTCAACTGTCCGGCGGAAAATGGAATCGCAGCCCCTCAAGCCTGATGGATGTGGCCAGATGCAATGATTGTTATAACATTGCATGCTTGGAAGAGGGGGCAAGCAAGCAGCTTGTGTGGAACTACCCGAGCGCTTCCATCTGGGCAAATACATAAATGGATAGGAACCCAGAAAGTCAAGGGGGAGTTGCAATACCTCAGAGAACAGTAGAAGAAAACAAAATACAAGGCCCAAGAACCACAATGGCTTTCTGTTCTAATTGATTCAAGACGCTGAGGCCTTTTGGGGGGGACGAATGATCTCCGATTTCTTATTGAACTTGGCTACTTAACTAGTCGAGCGTTCTGAGGATGAGAGCGAGCAGCCCACTTTCTATTTCAGCGCCTGAGCATAGCTCTCCTAAGGAACAAAGATCACCCTAAACACTTGTAATTCAAACCCATTTCATCTTAGATTCTCTTCACTGATCTGTATCTTTCTCTTCTATTGAAGATAACAGGAGGAAATGAAATTGGAGAAGAGAAATGATTTCATGCAGTGACTGGCTAATATTCATTCTGTTCCATGAGGCAATCAGGGCCTTCCAGCTAACCCAGTGGCTTGCACCCATAGGCTAGTGGTAGTGCTCCCGTCTCCTATGCAGAGGTCCCGGGTTCGATCCTCGCTGTTGGAGGTTAGTACGTTATGTGGTAGTGCGCATTCATATGCGCTATTTACGTATATATATATATATATAATCTCTGAGGAGAATACTTCCCCCGTATTCCCTGCGTGTCGTTGAAAGCGAGTAAAAGGGAAGGGAGCGGGGGGCTGGAAATCCTCCCCTCTCATTTTTAATTTTCCAAAAGAAGGGACAGAGAAGGGGGCCAAGTGAGGATATTCCCTTAAAGGCTCAGTCCTCTGTTCTTAACGTTACCTCGCTAACGCGGGAAATAATGAATATCATATATATATATATATATATATATATATATATATATATATATATATATATATATATATATATATATATATATATATATATATACATATATATATATATATATATATATATATATATATATATATATATATATATATATATATATATATATATATATATATATATAATTTATTCATTGAATAAAGTAGATATGTTAGAGTTGGTGATCTTCATTTGACAGCAGGCCAGCCAACATCAAGCAGTGTGGGTTAGTTAGTATCCAGCACCACCTGCACGTCATCAACCCTGACCAACAAATTCACAGTGGACCAAACTTATGATATAGTGGTAGTGGTAGTGGTGGTGGTAGTGGTGGTGGTGGTGTGGGTAGTGGTGGTGGTGGTGGTGGTAGTGGTGGTGGTGGGTGGGTAGTGGTGGTGGTGTGGGTAGTGGTGGTGGTGGTGGTAGTGGTGGTGGTAGTGGTGGTAGTGGTGGTGGTGGTGGTGGTGGTGGTGGTGGTGATGGTGGTAGTGGTGGTGTGGGTAGTGGTGGTGGTAGTGGTAGTGGTGGTGGTGATGGTAGTGGTGGTGGTGGTGGTGGTGGTGGTGGTGGTGATGGTGGTAGTGGTGGTGTGGGTAGTGGTGGTAGTAGTGGTGGTGGTAATGATGGGAGTAGTTTGTGATCATGGTGATGGTGGTAGCACCAGAAGTTTGTGGTGGTGGTGGTGGTGGTGGTAGTAGTTTGTGATCATGGTAATGGTGGCAGTATTTGTGTGGTCATGATAATGGTGGTTGTGGTAGCAATAGAAGTATTCCTGTTGGCAGTGGGTGGTAGATGTTATGATGGTGGTGGTTGTGGTGGTAGTGGTAGCGCCTTGATAATGGTAGTTGTGGTGTTGTCAGTAGGTTGGTAGTAGTGGTAGTGAAGATGACAACTGGGTGGTGGTACCAATAGTCATAGTGATGATACCAGTGATTATCACCGAAGATGTTATGGTGGTGATATGATGAGGAATTGTGGTTGTGGTGGTGACGATAGTGATTGTGGTTGTGGTGGTGATGGTGATAGTAATTGTGGTTGTGGGGGTGATTATAGTAATTGTGGTGGTGATGATGATAGTAACTGTGGTTTTGGTGGTGATGATGATGGTGGTAATTGTGGTTGTGGTGGTGATGATGATATTAATTGTGGTTGTAGTGATGATGGTGATGATAATTGTGGTTGTGGTGGTGATGATGATAGTAATTGTGGTTGTGATGATAGTAATTGTGGTTGTGGTGATGATGATGGTGGTAATTGTGGTTGTAGTGGTGATGATGATATTAATTGTGGTTGTAGTGATGATGGTGATGATAATTGTGGTTGTGGTGGTTATGATAGTGGTAAAAGGGATCCGATGACCGAGAACTGCTCATAGTAGTGGTTCCTGGGGGAGGTGCTGGTGATTGTGGTGGAAGATGAAGGTGGTGGTGGTGTTGATGCCAGTGTCGATGGTGGTAGAGATGAAAGTGATAGTGATATCTGTGGTTGTGGAAAAATATCAGCAAACAAATATGTAGGGTCGAGTGTATAGGTTCGAACCCTGGTTTTGGGAGTCGATCCACAGTCAACCCAGCTGTTCATCCATCCCTTAGGAGTTGGTCGATAAAATGTCCTAGTGTACCTTGCCCCTCTCATCTACTGTCCTAGTGTACCTTGCCCCTGTCATCGACTGCCCTAGTGTACCTTGCCCCTCTCATCTACTGTCCTAGTGTACCTTGCCCCTCTCATCTACTGTCCTAGTGTACCTTGCCCCTCTCATCTACTGTCCTAGTGTACCTTGCCCCTCTCATCTACTGTCCTAGTGTACCTTGCCCCTCTCATCTACTGTCCTAGTGTACCTTGCCCCTCTCATCTACTGTCCTAGTGTACCTTGCCCCTCTCATCTACTGTCCTAGTGTACCTTGCCCCTCTCATCTACTGTCCTAGTGTACCTTGCCCCTCTCATCTACTGTCCTAGTGTACCTTGCCCCTCTCATCTACTGTCCTAGTGTACCTTGCCCCTCTCATCTACTGTCCTAGCTTACCTTGCCCCTCTCATCTGATGTCAAATGATAATAGACTTAAAAAAACAATTTCAGCACTTAAGTTACCAGACCAAATTCCATAAATCCAATGAAAACAGGATCTAGTTTGATGAGGAGCTACCTGAAGGACTACAGAGACAAAAGGAACTAATTCTCCTCCACAACATTCCTGAAGACTTCGCGGCGTTGAGTGTGCTACCGAAGAAGGCGACGGAGAACCACGTCCTCTCGTCGAGGTCTGCCCGCAGATCGCCTGACCTCAACAATGGATTATGACTTGGAAATCAAGTGCTTCAGAATTGTCCTGAGGGAATTGGACCTTTGCGAGATAATATGGAGGAATGTTATCGGCTTTTTGAAAACGTAAAGGAAGGAAGACAGTAATGATTTCAAAGACAGTGACAGCAAATGGGAATTAAATATCTTTTTTTTTTCGTGGATATTTTTTGGAAAAGGTGAAAAAGTGGGAAAAGCATTTCTGGGTAAGGATGAGGAGGAGGAAGTGGAGAAGGAAAAGAAGAAGAAGAAGAAGAAGAGGAGGAGAAGGAAAAGGAATAGGAGGAGGAGGAGGAGGAGGAGGAGGAGGAGGAGGAGGAGGAGGAAGTGGAGAAGGAAGAGGAATAGGAATAGGAGGAGGAGGAGGAAGTGGAGAAGGAAAAAAAGAAGAAGAAGAGGAGGAGGAGGAGGAGGAAAAGGAATAGGAGGAGGAGGAGGAAGAAGAGTAGGAGGAGGGAGGAGGTCACTTGTTTTGAAAGTTCACTGGCATGTTGTTTCAACTCATCACAAGTCAACAGTGCCTGGGGAGAGTGTCACATCTCCTACACACTTTATTACACAAGGAATTTGCTTCTCTTTCTGGCTATATTGACTAATTCAGCAAGAGTAAAGCCAATCTACTTTGTTCCTTTTTTTTTATCATAACTTTATTTATTGCTGTGGTGGTGTCGTGTGGGTTCGAACCTTCCCTATGGAGGTGAGTACCCTCATGCCAGGTTAGAACCTAACCATGAGGACCCACATGGTGGGTCTTCCACTCTGGAAACACTTGCGAGTAATTACCGAAAGCCAAGATGTCGTTGGCTGTTTCTGATCCCAGTGGTCATTACCTGTACTGGGAAATGCTCAGGTCACATTCGGTGATAACAATGATAGTAATGATAATAATACGGATCATGATAATTGTGCTAATGCTACTACAACTAATATTAATAATAAATGTGATTATGAATGTATTCTTTTTTATCAATTCCTAATTGCTCATCCCACCTTAGCGAGGTAGCGTTAGGCACAAAGAAACAATGGTTACATTTACATACGTCTGCTCTGTAGCTGGCATATGTAATGCACCGAAATCAGCTACTTCCATTCACACAAGATAAACCCTCACACACTACTTTATCGCTTTATATACACGTCATACCCATATACCACATCGATTCCATCCATTCTATCCCATGTACCATCCACCGATAGCACACCAATATCTGTATAAGGAGTTCAAAAAAAGAAAGGAAAAAAAAAGAAGAAACGTCGTCAACCTCCATTTTCGAAAATGACTTACAAATTCTAAGTTTCAGCAGCTGTCAGGAATGTTGCTCCTCGAACTGCATCACATTATATCGAGATCATCATCGTCAGAAGCCAGACAGACTTCAATGCTAAAGTTACAGTCGAGAGGATAAGAACTAATACCAATAAGAGTCATTTATTCTCCTCAAACAGTTGGATTACTATGAAGTTATGTGAGAAAAAGGAGGTTTTGAGCTCTACTTCCCTACCCCTTGAATGTCTCCACGGTGGAACCACTTCAGGGGTGACATGTCGACAAGTTTTTTTTTTGATGCTGTGTTCGACATGTAGGATGACCGGCGAGGAGACATTGAGGAAATGCCTTCAAATTCAATGAAGATATATCTAGCTGAGGGCAGTATACAACACTGATAAATGATCTAGCACAGTGTTCGCTCGGAAAAAAACCCCAAAACAAACCAAAACAAGAATAGGACAGACCATCAGAGGCCTAAAGATGTAACGAACCAAACAGAGAAATCGTAAACAATTAAAAGAGCCGAGAGGATAAAGCATCCACTTGAGGGAGAACAGGATTGAAGACGTTATCCACGAACGCACAAAAGGATCAAACGTAACCCAGTTTAAGGGATCGCGTGGAGGGTTGGATTCAAGCAGATGTTGCAGAAATTAGTGAGACAAAGGTGAACAAACAGACGACTGCCATTGAACAGGATCCAATGGTCTTTTACTGTTTGAATTCCTCTGTAACACTTCCCGATGGATACGCAGTAGTTAGGACGGAGGAAGGGAACAAAGGAGGGGAGGGCGTGGTCCTCTGAAAGAAGAATGACCCAAAGTTTTAGGAGTCACACACACACACACACACACAAACACACACACACACACACACACACACACAGACACACACACACACACACGCACACACCCACCAACCCACACACACAAACACACACACACATACACAACTTACCCCCTACAACCCCAGACACAACAAAACGAAACCCTGAAATACAGACCCCCTGAGCGTACACACACACACACACACACACACACACACACACACACACACACGCACCCACCCACCCACCCACACACACAAACACACACACACATACACAACTTACCCCCTACAACCCCAGACACAACAAACGAAACCCTGAAATACAGGACCCCCTGAGCGTAACACACACACCAACACACACACACCACACACACACACAACACACACACACATACAAACTATTACCCCCTACAACCCCAGACACAACAAAACGAAACCCTGAAATACAGACCCCCTGAGCGTACACACACACACACATACACAACTTACCCCCTACAACCCCAGACACAACAAAACGAAACCCTGAAATACAGACCCCCTGAGCGTACACACACACACACACGCACCCACCCACCCACACACACACACACATACACAACTTACCCCCTACAACCCCAGACACAAC